>NW_015168678.1:132156-212738 GCF_001447785.1 Gekko japonicus
CCAGAACTGCACACAGTATTCCAAATGAGGTCGCACCATTGATTTATATAGGGGCATTATGATATTGGCTGATCAGTTTTCAATACCCTTCCTAATAATCCCCAGCATAGCATTGGCCTTCTTTACTGCAGTCACACACTGTCTCGACATTTTCAGTGAGTTATCTACTATGACTCCAAGATCTCTCTCTTGATCAGTCTACCCAATCTATTTACCCATTTCATTCCACATATTAGTAAAGTGGAATGTCCTCATGAAAACATTGACTGTCTAAATAGCAGGGAGTCCAAATGCAGGTGAAAACATTAGGTTTAGAGAGCTTTCCTCCTATGACAATACGTTTTTCTAAGATCAATCTCCCCTGTTTGGGGGTGTGTGAGCGGGGGGGGGGGAGGCTTGCCTCAGCTAGTGAATGGATTATGAGAGAGGGGAGCTAAGAATTTGCTATTGAGGCAAGAAAAGGGGGCAAAGGAATCCTATCCCCCTTCTTGGTTCTGTTATGTATGATGTGAAAACTACTATTTAGGAGTTCAATCATGCAACCAAAACATCACTGTCTTATATTCTTGTTTTTAAAAGTGCTTTCAAAAACTTCATTCTTAATCTACTACTTTATAAATTGGTCTTTTCTTAGCTATATTACATTTCAGTTCTGTTTTTTTCAGTGTGTTTATTTTGAAGATCTCATTAGCACATTCCTGTGTTCGACCTCTCCTGTCAAAACAGCTCTGTTCTAAGTTCCCAAGACTTCCGTACCCCACCGCCCTCCAAAAGTCATGACTGAGAGCCACAACACAGACCCTGCCACTGATTCTACCTGCCAACAACATGCCTTATTTCTTCAACACACCCTGCCAGCTCATCAGACTCCTTTCTTCCTAACTCTAGAATCCATTTTGTGTGGGAAAATTCAGTATATCTGTTCTTTAACGTTTGGTGTGCTTAATCTCTAACTTTATCCTAGTTTATACATGGCTGTCACTTGCTATTTCATGCCTTGATGGTGCTGGAGATTTCACATGTGAATATTGTTTGATCTGATATGGTGTGAATATGCTGCCTTGCTTTTAGCATACCAGAAAAATTGCTTTTACTATGATATGTTGCAAGCAAAGCTGTTTTTCTGAGACTGGCTCAAAACAGACTTCTGAGCTTTTGCTGCTGGTTTTATTCTCTGCATGTAAGGATGATGACAGTTGTACTGGTAAGTTTATGCAGGGGTCTTTTCATAGAAAAAGAGGTGCAGGAGCTCATTAGCATAACACATTAGCATATGCCACACCCCTGACATCACCGGAAGTGTGTCAGAAGGCCACACCCCCTGACATCACCGGAAGTGTGTCAGAAGGCAACACCCACTGCTCAGGCTCTACTGGACTGTTTTAGATTGCTAGCTATGGGGGGGGGGGAGGAACGTGCAGATCTGTCCTAGCCGAGGAAGAAAAACTTGTGCCTAAATAAAACTTGGTCTTAAAGGTGCCACTGGACTGCTTTGGATTGGTAGACATGGGGGGGGGAGAAGAGATGCAGATTCTCCCTCACAGAGGAGAGACAGCTTGCATCTGAATAAAAACTTGGTCTTAAAGATGCCACTGTTGGATTGGTTGACATGGGGTGGGGAGATGCAGATTCTCCCTCACAGAGGAGAGACAGATGGCACCTGAATAATTCCCCCCCCCACACCTTCTTCAACTAACGTCCCAGGCTTAAGGGCACAGAGACTCACTTTGCAAACCACCAGAACACCAGATCGCCTCTAGCACGCTGCACAGGCCGGCGCCCCCCCACCTTCTTCAACTAACGTCCCAGGCTTAAGGGCACAGATACTCACTTGGCAAACCACCAGAACACACCAGATCGCCTCTAACACGCTGCGGAGGCCAGCTACCCCCCCCCCACACACCTTCTTCAACTAACGTCCCAGGCTTAAGGGCACAGAGACTCATTTTGTAAACCACCAGAACACACCAGATCGCCTCTAGCCAGGGACAGGAGGAGGAGATCTTTCCTGGTACATGCGGCTCTGCGCGCCTCCGGGAAGATGGAGGATGGGGCTGGGGTCCTTGCTTGGGCTGTGTGCAGTGGCCCGAGGGAGGCAGGCAGGGACGGGGGGAGAGATATTTCCCAGAACCCTGGCTCCGGGAAGATGGAGGACGGGGCTGGGGGGGCTTGCCTGGGCTGTGCGCAGTGGCCCAAGGGAGGCAGAAAGGGCTTGGGGGGGAAGATCTTTCCCGGAGTGCGTGGCTCCGGGAAGATGGAGGACAGGGCTGGGGGGGGCTTGCCTGGGCCGTGCACTGCGGCCCCAGGCAGGCAGGAAGAAATGGGGGGGGGGGGGGATCTTTCCCAGAGCCCGGGGCCCTGGGAAGTCCCCCGGCGCCTCACTCCCAGAGCGACGTACCGGGGTGCTCCGGCCCCATCTGAGGCCTGAGTTGATGTATCCACATATTACAGACAATTAGTGCTATATCAGGAAAAGAAATGTCAGGAAAGCTACCACTTGCCTTTTATTGTAACCTTTTACATGTTTGACTTCCAAGAGTTTTACAAGCACCTTTCTTTGAATGCCGATTTTTCTTTTATTTGTTCCTTTTTCAACCTTTCAGGTTGCCATTAAACAGATAAATCTTCAGAAGCAGCCCAAGAAGGAGTTAATTATCAATGAGATTTTGGTAATGAAGGAACTGAAGAACCCAAACATAGTCAACTTTCTAGACAGGTAACTACACACATAATATAGTGCTTAGAGCAGAGGTGTTGAACTCATTTGTTACGAGGGCCAGATCTGAGATAAATGTCACTTTGTTGGGCTGGGCCATGTGCACCACAAGATGTAATGCCTGGTACTGGAGATATTTTACCACTGACAGTGACTCATACCCCTCCTCAGCAGAGCCTGGGGCCAAACCAGCCCTCCTCGCCCCTTATGGTTGCCAACTCTGGGTTGGGTACTCCCTGGAGATCTGGGGGAAGACCCTGGGGAGTGCCTACATTTGGTGAAGGGACCTCAGCAGGGGATATAATACACTATAGGCCATATTTGGACTGATTTCCACCCAGTTGCTCGCGGGCCAGAGAAGAGCCCTGGATGGGCTGGTTCCGGCCCCTGGGCTGTATGTTTGACATGTCTGTCTTAGAGCTTTGGGTTTGAGTATTGGGGGGCGATCTCTGGTCAAATCCTTATTAGCCCATAATGCTCATGAAGTGGCCTTGGACAAATCATTTTATTTCTGTTTAACCTATCTCACAGGATTGTTGTGAGAGTAAGGTTACAAATCTCGTACCTACTTAATCTGAGGTTATGCCCCATTGAGTAAAGCAGGACTTTGAGTGAACATGAATAGGATTGCACTGTAGGACACTGATTTGAAAAAGGGGTGTGTGTGTAAATATTCCAATAAACAGAAAATCACTCTTTCTCCTAAGGTATATGTAGTATGTTTAATCTGATATTGCTGTAATTCTTATTCCTGGTATAATATGGCATTATAAATATCATACTGGAACCTTCAGATGAGGACAGTGAGACCTGTTTTGCTTTAGTTATTACTGTTATGGACTCATATTTTAAAATGGTAAATTCTCCAGTACCAGAGAAATGTCTCTGGTAAGAGATCCGCAAATCTTCCTCTTGCAACCATAGCTTGCTTATTGGAAGAATGAAGCAGCTAAGTAGTCTAATGTCTTTATCTAAATGTAAGTTTTCTTACCCTGCAGGCTACTACCATAGTATGCTGAAATTTTAATTGTCATTTTTTATAATTTGTATCTTCAGTTACCTTGTTGGAGATGAACTATTTGTTGTAATGGAGTACTTGGCTGGTGGGTCTCTCACAGATGTGGTTACAGAGACTTGCATGGATGAGGCACAGATTGCTGCTGTTTGCAGAGAAGTGAGTGAACACTTGGTGATGGTGGGAGGAAGGAAAAGTATTGCTTTTTGTATGTTGAATGTTTTTGTTTTAGGTGCATTTAAATTGTGGTAGGAATATAATTACCGCTATAGATAGAGGTATTTTTTAATTCTGGGATCTGAAATGGTCATTTGGTAGTATAAGTGAGCACGCCAGTCCTGTTGATTTTGTCTCAAACTGCAAAATTAAAATTATGCTCTAAATCTTCAAAAAAAATTGATAGATGAAAGAGACATCTCAGGCAAACCTGAGCACATACCCAGAGGTTTTTTTTTGGGGTGGGTGGGTGGAGTTTTCTGCCAGTTTCTCCTTATTGTAACTTTGTGCCATATTCCACATTGTTCCTGAAAACCAACCCCTTCCTTTCCCCCTCCTGACCCTAGGATCAAGTTTTCGGGAAGATAGTGGAGAGAGACTCCAGTTCAATTATTCTTCTAATTGGTGATTTTCCCCCAAACGTTAGGTGTGTTAATTTTAGTATTTCATCTAATCTTGGGTATCAGTGAAGAGGTTTTTAAATTGTTAGCTTGACCACCTTGGACATTTTATTGGAAAGTCATGGTATACCTAAATATCTAATAAGCAAATAATCCTTTGAGGCTGCCTAGAGATAGCATGACAATGTAAATGCTGAATGTATTTTGACAATAATCCAATTTACTCTCCTCATACAGTGTTTGCAGGCACTGGAGTTCCTCCATGCTAATCAGGTTATACACAGAGATATTAAAAGTGACAATGTGCTGCTGGGAATGGATGGATCAGTTAAATTGAGTAAGTGTAAAGCAGTCACTATATGTAAACTACAATAGTAGTTTTCCCTGCCAAGTCTGCAGTTTGTGGTTCAACACATCTTGCCCACTAGACATGGTTTTGATTTCATAGCATGTGAAAATGTGGCTGAGAGTATTTAAGATAGGAAGAATGTTATCTAGATACCATTCGAGGTTGTAAATATATACTTAGCTTGCTGCATATAGTGAGAGAGTTTGTCCCAAATACCTAAGTGTTACATGGGGAGAGTCTACTCTGTTTTGCAACTCTCTAGTAAGCTTGAGTTTGCATTTATAAACCAGCAGGTGGCAGCCTTGATTGAGTAACTTTGAAGGTGGAAATTGTTCAATTCACCAGAGTCCTCAGGATTAAATTTAAATAGTAGAAATAAGAAAATACCAAATTGAGCAGTCTCTGCCTTCTTTAATCGGCAGAGTAATTCAGCTGCAACCATAGAATAATAAAAAGAAGTTAGGTAGGCATAATAAGTGTTGTAAATCTGTCACTAACTGAATACTACGTTTAAGATTCATAGATGATTAAATAAAGTAATGGCTTAGAAATACAAAGCTTTAATTGGGGGAAGACTGAGTTACAGAATTCATTTTCACATGTCCATGATTTTCTTGGTGGGTTAGGCAGGTGACTTCAAGTTCATCAGTTTCTGAGTTCCTTTTCCACTGTGTGTTTCAACCACAGAAGTAAGACCCCCGTGCTAGATAATGACAGCAAGAATGGTTCAGTGACTTCCTTTGAGTGACAGGATTGCCTTTAGATTATCCAAATGTTATGATAGCTCTTCAGTTCATTTTTTTGAAAGTATTCGGTTAAGTCCATCTTGGTTACACTGATTTTTAAATAAAAAGTACTAGTTTATCCTGGAATATGTACAGCTGATTAAGATAGCTACCTTCCTTCACATACTCTCACACGTTTCATGATGTTCTGTATTTAATTTGAAATTTCAGTTTATAGGGGACCTCCCCCCACTTAGCCATTTTGCCTAAACAGAATAACTCATTCACAGTCTCTCTCCTGTACAAGTGGGAAGTCCAAGGGAATAGATACCATTGTTTTCATAATGAAAACCAGCACTGTCCAACAGGTTTCTGGTTTTCTGCCATCTCCTGTTTAATCAGTAGGTGATATACAATAAATGCATTAGGAAATTGCTTTTTCTGCACCTTGGCTATCCATTGTAACTAGATGAAGAACAGCACTTAAGCTTTCTAAGAATAGACCTGAAGGAATATATATGTTTGTATGATTTTTCTGGAAATGCAGCTTGGCTAATAACGCACAAGATGGCCCAACAGCAGGGAAATTATTTTACCTTAACTATTATTCATCTTGTCTTTTGGCAGCTGACTTTGGATTTTGTGCTCAGATTACTCCTGAACAGAGCAAACGTAGTACTATGGTTGGGACACCTTACTGGATGGCTCCTGAAGTGGTAACACGGAAGGCCTATGGCCCAAAAGTAGATATCTGGTCCTTGGGCATCATGGCTATTGAAATGGTTGAAGGAGAACCTCCATATCTCAATGAAAATCCTTTGCGGGTAAGTCACTGCTTTGTTGACCAGTAGCTTTGCTTTAGTGTGCTCTTTCATAGCAGCTCAGAGTTGCCATGACTCAGTAGCAGAGTACATACTTTGGCCTTTTCTCAGGTGTGAAATGCCTTTCTCGACTCTAGCCCAGTAGTGCATATTGTATTTTTCCATTAAGTTCTTTGACTCTGGTCATGTTTGTGCTGTGCTGCTTGTGGGATTTCTTGCATGGACTAATATACTTTCTAGAATTCACATAAAAGTTCTGTGCTAGAGTGCATTGCAGCGGAATATCAGCAGTAGTGAGCAAGCAATCTCTCATGAGAACACGTTCACCATTTCTGATACCCTTGTTAAGGAATTCCTGATGAGCTTCTGAGCAAAAGCAGGGTTCCCTGGAAAATAGTTTGAAAGCTGTAGGTCTAGGTAAAAATTCACTAGGTAGATGCTCTTTATCAGTTCTGAGATTAAACTCTGAGTTGCTTCAGGTGAACATGTAGTAAAAATGCAAATGCCTTTTTTTCTTTTACAACGTTATCTCTTTCTTGCAGGCTTTATATTTGATAGCAACTAATGGCACCCCAGAGCTGCAGAACCCAGAAAAACTGTCTCCAATATTCCGTGACTTTCTAAATAGTTGTTTGGAAATGGATGTAGAGAAAAGAGGGTCTGCCAAAGAACTATTACAGGTAAAGGGTTGGAATCTCTCTCCCCAAAGGGCAATTGTTTTGACATTTGGCAAGTCAAGCTACTGTACTTTGAAATGAAGGGACTTGCAAAATTTGTGAACTCAGAAGAGATAGAACTGGATATGTAAAGGGAGTATCTTTGTAACCAGGAAAGCTATTGGTAGATTAAAGCCTAGGGCCACTACTTGGGAACATTGAGAAGTTGCTGAGGTGCTTGAGTTGCAGAAGAGTCCCCTGCATTTTTTCTGCTTCTCCCATACTTGGAGGAGAAGGGGAAGCAGGCCCATAAGCCATGTAATGAGCTAGTTGACCACAGGCTCTTTACTTCTACTCTCACTCCTGTAATTCTGCCTGTTGCAAAGGCCAATACCACTTGGAGCCCAAATACAGGTAAAGAGTTGTTGCTGCTGTACCTGCCTTTGATTTTACAGGGTAGCAACAGCCTCAGTGACTAGCTGTCAGATTCACAGTGTCATTATTGCTTCTCTGTATCTTGCATCAATTTAGTGACACTGGAACTATCTTGCCCCAGTGCAAGAATTAGTCTCAACCTGTTGGACCTGCCTCTTCCTACCTCACTGCTTGCATCTCCACAAGAGACCAGTATCAGTTATCACTTGGATGAAAAGATTCTAGTGGAAGGAGCCAGCAGGAGAGTCTTCTTCCCCACTTTATAACCCCTCCAAGGGGTAGAGAGCAGAGGCTCCATTTGAATGCCTCCACTCCAGTCTCCACCAATCTTTTATGCTGCAGTGTGATTTGGGTGCAATGAACTGAGTAGTAATTGTGTATTTGAGAAAGTGTCTGTCTTGAAATTGAATTGTACCTTCCATTCATTGTTGTTTTCTTTCTTTTGACAGCACTCTTTCATGAAACTGGCCAAACCTTTGTCAAGCTTGACGCCACTGATCCTAGCAGCCAAAGAAGCAATGAAGAGTAACCGTTAGCATTGCTGCTGTGGCCTTCATAATTTTGTTTTTATTTTAAAAAATCTTCATAATATATAAATTGTTTTTGTTAGGGGCTGAAAGTCTGCAGAAGTGGGGGAAAATTCTCTCACCTGGAATACACACAAGGAAAAAAATGTGGTGGTGTTAGTGAACTCTTCTAGGATCCCCGAAGAAGATGTGGACTGAATCACTGGCCTTTTCACCTCTGCAGACAACTCGAGCATGTTTTACTAAGCCTGGGAGTCTCTCTCTCACTCTCTTTTTTTTTTTGGTGATGATTTTGCTGTACCGGATCCCATTCATTGTGCTCAGTTGGGCACTTTCAATACTTGAACAATTGATTCAAGCTTTTAGAGGGAGGCATTACTTTTAATGTGCTAATATTTTTTTTCTTCCCTTCTTTTTGTCAGTCAGCCTTTCAAAAACATGGCATGCTCCAAGTTATTGGATTAAAGGCAGATGGCTCGAAATGTGAAAGTACCTCTGACCCTCTTTTTCTTAAGTACAGTTTAGGTATAGCTGTGTTGTAGCATTAACCACCCAGCTACTTAAGAACCATAATATTTCATTGACTTTGCTTAAAAACAGAAGAACATGGGCAGAGAGGGAAGGAAAAGATTCAGCAAAGTTGTTGCATGGACTTCTTAACCCAAGGGAAAGATTCCTCTGAATTTTGAAGATGGAATGTGAATGTGGGGAAAAGGAGGAGAGTGTGTGTGTGTGTGTGTGTGTGTGTGTGTGTGTTTAATGCTTAAACCATCCTCTGGGCTTGGGGAGAGAATCCCAATCTGTAAACTGTCTTCCACTCCTCCCTTGCCTCTTTAGGCTTGTTGGTAACATTTAAACGGATATCTTGAAAGTTTGTGGTTTTATAGCAAAGTGCTGCATCCATGTTCTGACTTGGGCTTTATGCTGGTGCCTTCTGAATTTTTAAATTACCCTTCTTTGTATTAAATACATTTTGTATATGTTGTACATTTTCCCTCCAAAAGCAAATAATGCACCAACTTTGGAGTTGTCAGGACTTGTATTAGACCTGTTCCTTTTTTATATGTATATGCGCCATTTCTACTAACAAAAGATTCCGTGGATTTGCAAAAAATGGAAAATCCAAGACTTTTTGTATAATTCAGCCAACTGAAACTTCTGAACACCTAAAGTGCTATTTTGTGGAGACAAAAATCCAAGGTGGTATGTAGCTTAGAATCAGCGTTTGAATTGGCTTGCTGGAGAAACTTGCCTTGTCATGGTGGTCCTTTCCTGAAAGACTTCTCAATTGTTGTGGCAGAAGGTAAAACACAAGATAAAGTGCCTCTTTAAATGAAAATAATTGGAGCCATAGAAGAATTGAGGTTCCAGTTGAGGCAGCCAGGTAGATCATGAGGGTTCCCTGGTCACTCACGTCAATCTTTTAAAATCACTATTTTATGTGCCCCTTGATGGAGAATTCCTGAATGGTGATGTGCCAAACCATAATACAAAGAGATTAATTAATTTGGTGCTATAGCTTTGCTACACTCCTAGATCATATTCTTTGGAGAACATCTTAAAGCTCTGATTTAAAAGAAATCTTTTATGGTCAGTGAGAAGGGTCTTTCTTATCTTTGAGTAATTTTAACAAGTATTGGTATAAGAACACAATTGTGTCAGTTTCATGCACAGGTTGCTGCAAAAACACAGATTCCAAGTTTGGAGCCATTGCACCCCACAAGGTTCCATTCCTTTAGAAGCTGGAAGTGCTTGCAGCAGTCCACTGATGCTCTGCCTTATTTGTACAATGGAAAGCAATGCCACACTCCCATTTTTAGTTTTTAATCTTGTGAAAAGTATTCCTCTGAAAATGATGTAACACGGCAGTCCATTTATTTTCAGTACATTTGTAATGTCCATGGTTTGGCCCAAGGAAGTGTTATGTCCTGGTCTGTGTGATATTTTACGATGCTGTTCTTCCCCTTGCCATAACTTGCAATATTGATCACCTTACTGTAAAAGTTAGAATAGTCTTGATTTTACATTTGTTGTATGTGAATCAAGCGAAGACACTTAAAAAAAGAAAAGAAAACCTTGCATTTAATTTTAATGTTAGCATTGGGTCTTTGTCTGTTGCTGGCAATAGATTATGTGGAACCCATGACTCCTGTGGCATAGGTGTGTTGGTGTTTCTTTTTTAATGGTAGCTCTGGTAAGGTTAAAAAACCATAGTTAAAGTAAGTTTAAACAAGATGATAGCATTTATTGGCCTTTAAATTATTTCGGTTATTTGAAATTAGCAATCCACTGCATATCAACCTGTCTTCTTAAATCTTCAAGAAGTCGCTAACAATTTGGACTAGCCCAGGAGTAGTTGAGGCGCATGTGGTGGCCTCTGGTACCCTCATGGAATTGAGATCTCTCACAATGTGTCCATATAGGAACTCCGGAGAGTAGCTTGTGGTTTCATGCTGCATGAGAGCCTTCATCTAATTGTCTTGCCTCCTAGCGCTAGTAAGGACCGGGAACAGAAGTAGGAGACGTTATGAGACAGAGGGGTTGCCATCAGGAACCGTGGTTCATTCTCACTTGACTAACTTCTTGGCTAATTCTGACTTACCCAGATTTCCAGTTACTAATTGGAATATGTAATGACTGATATGTACTGTCTTTGGGTGTTTATCAGGCTAAATTCAATATGTGTTGATTGCCCCAGTTGAGAGCTGAGCCTTTCATGGCCTCAGAATTTAATCTGGGCTTAACAAACTCACCATAATTGAAAATAAACCCCAAAGGGCTAATGTGCACCAGCTTTTGTGTTTTGGACCTGTTTTCAATAATGAGCCATAGTTGATGGCTTGAATACGTGCGATAAGGGTGCCTGTTGTATGAAAGCAGGTTAACCTGGAATAATCAGATCCCAGATTCCTCCCTCCCCCGTCACAGAAAATAAAACAAACCTGGTTTCTGACCACAGTGAACGTGTACTGGTTCGGGTAGAGATACTTACCATTTGAGCATGGATGTTTTTAACTTAAGTGATCACCATATATGTACTCCATGGCAATTAGGAGTAAATTAACTCTGCTAAATAGACTTGGAAGGGTTTTTTTTTTGGTAAGTGTCTTCATAGCTGGAATTAAGTACACCTTGAAATGATTTCCTTCTACACATTCTTTTTATCACTTTGCCAGATTGGACATGGAAGTAGGTGCAGGCTTTCAATATTTTTTTACTGTCTTCAGATTTTATTGCCTTTTGTGTAATTTAATCCCAATCTGTTATTTAATTGTTACTGCAATATTAACTACTGTATTTGACTATGTTTAATGACTTCGTTCTTTCAGGGCTAGAAATAAACCTTTGTAAAACGATTGACTGTTCCTTCTCCCTCACCCTCCCAATAAATAGGAGGAGCAGATTTTTTGGGGGGACCACATGATGGGATGATTCAATTGGGAATGGCTTTGAGGCTGAATTATCATTTGTCCTCAAAGTTTCCCTGACAGTGAAAGCCACTGTGATATTTCCATGCTATTCAACTACCTTCAAGACAATTTTGTGTCTCCATGAAAAAACATACTTAGAAATGTCATTCTTACCATTAGGGCCTGCCAACAAAAAATTATGGTTGTGAAACTGATTGACTTCAGCATTACACACACTCTCTCTGTTAGTTTTTGGACAGCTCTTAAGTATCAGCTTTTCCTAATGTAGAGAGTCCTTACCTCCCTTCCAAAATAGAGGACTACAAATGGCTTTAGGGTTGGGGTAACACAATGAATCTTGAATCCAGTGTTGTCCACCAGGTATTCCACTTTATCATCTGAGCTCCCCAATCCGTGTTAAAAATTAAAGCATATTTATATAAAACCCACGCTCAAGCCAAGTCATCTTTATATAAGAATACTTATTACATACACATACAGAATTTAGGCATGCACTAAGACCCTTGTGCCTGATAGACATCGGCCAATTCCTTAATATTAGCTTTGATTCAGAATTGTTTGTTTCACCTTTTTAAGGAGCTAGTGGAGAAATCTGGAATTCTACCTTCAGGGTAGGGTGAGCAGCATAAAAACAACTCTGGTAGCATTCAGAAACCATTGCAAGTGGGGAGGAAAGGAACTGCTTAAAATTGCAAACCCCATTTGCCCAAAAAGTTCTGAATACCCCAAAAGATTTTTATATCACTTTCTGGATGGTCCTGGTTAAGCATCACTGGGCTGGATATCGCCGAGTTCAGGATGTTGGAAGCCAGAAGTTGTTGCTAGCTTTAGCCTCCAGTGAGCAATATTCATCTTCCTGCTCTAGGCCTTGCTAAGCATGCCAGCTCTTATGCATGTTTTAGTCTATGATGCAGTGCTCATGGAAGAGGCAATGCTTAGAAAACCTCTGCAGGCTGCCCAGAGCCCATGTGTACATTCTCTGATTGCAAGGCTGGACAAATCATCTTGCAGGCCAAGTGCAAACTGCAGGCCACCAGCTGTCCACTTGTGAATTAAGAAACCTATTTACCTACAGAATTGTATAGCAATACCTTTGGAACAGCTCCAAAGTTCTGGTTCTATATGTCTTCAACCCAAGTCTAGAAACCTGATGCAAAGGAACTGGATGTCCAGTTGAAGTGGGTGGCAGAGAGGAAGAAAGAATATGGATGGAGGGAAGCAATGAGTGGTGAGCCCTTTTTCAAAAGTACAGATGGGAATACAGTATCTCATACAACAGCTGGAAGACTCTGAGTGCCCCCCATTGGAGCCCATTTACACTTAGTGCCAGAGTGCACAAGAGGAAAGGTCCAAGAGGAGTCCTTAATCCATCACTGGTTTCTTTGACCAGACAGGAATAGACTCTGCGGGATCCTTAGAGCGGCAGGACATTGCATGCAACTTTGTATGACAATCTCCACTTGCTTGTGAAATTATTGATGCTGGGTTGTGAGGAACAAACATATTGAAAATGTTAAGAGAACCAGCTTGAGGGTTTAAAAGCATTTTGGATTTAATAGACACGTGTAACTTAACAGCCTCTAGGAAAGCTGTCCTATCCCTATAAGCGTGCTTGAAATTGATCTAGTTTTAATTCTGTGCAGATTTTTTTAATGTGATGGCCAACTGTTGGGTGAAATTTCTCACTTGAAGCTACATTTAAAGATCAATTTGAAACAACTACCAATTTCAAACATAGAGAGGGGTTTGTTTATCCTGGTCTAAAAGTTCTTGCAGCAGTCCATCCTAGTCCCCTCCATCCTAGTTTGTGATTGGGAAGAATGAGAGGATGCAAACATATCTCCCCACTGGGGTCCAAACAGTTCCCTTCAGTTGGAAACCCCTGGAGGAAGAAAATGCAGAAAGCTCTTTCTTGTCCTCAGTAGAATTTCACTGTAGTTGAAACTAGAAATTTCATCCCTAGCTGCAGACTTTGTTCTTCCCTTCTCCCTGTGCCTAGTTGTCTTTAGGATCGAAAACATGAAGGTGCCTAGAGTGGAAACTGAATGCTATATCAGATAAGCAAAAATTGAAACGGGGGCCCAAAGAATACAACTGAATTAAACCTAAACCTCCTGGCCATGTACCCTCACACTTACTGGCCAGGTCATCAAGCGTATGTGGGAAGCTTCCCAGATATGCTTGATGACCTGGCCAGTAAGTGTGAGGGTAAATAGGCTTAAGGATCACATAATCCCTATTGGTAAGCATTAACTTTGTGGGCAAAAGAAAGGATTTCAACTGTTAAGTGTCCTGTGTTCCTGCAGCCATTTGAAGGAAGAAGTATACAATTACTTTCAGGCTTCAGTGCTTGCTGAGCTAGTTTCAGTGGTCTAGTTGAAGATATTTGACACAAGGCTGGTAGTAACACAGGAAAGAGCCAAGATAATATTCCGGCAAGAGCTGATCTGGATGTGAAAACGGAGCAATCCTTTGTCCAAGCCAGTTCATGGTGTTAAATGTGTCAGTTTTCCCAGAGACGGCCATGAGTGCCTGTCATTGTGTGCCACGTTTGCTTAAAAGCACATTTATGTTGATGAATTGCAAGCTAATAAGCCATACCCCTCCCCTTTCAAGCAACAGGGTTTATTATATTGCTGTTCAATTCCCATCGCCTGAGTAAGTGCCAGAATGGCTGGTTTGAATGTCTCAATTGCCTTTTTTTTCTCTGTAGTAGCCCTTTGTGAGGTGACCAGGTGGTTGTCAAAAAATTTTTTTCCTCCCAAGGTATATTTATGTCTTGCTAGAGAACTGGCCAGTTCGTTCCAGATGTGTGCTTGCTGTCTCGAACTGAAGATGCTGATGATGATTGGTCCCTGGGGTGGTGGCTTTGGCCCAGATGTGAGCCTGACTCTCCTCTTTGTTATCTTTTTGGTTCATGGAGCCTCATTTGATGGAGCTTCTGCTAATCCTACACTCTCACTCCAGGAATTTCTAATGTTGGATTCTTCTTTTGTGTTGACTGTTGCCAAACTTTTGGCCCAGTTCATGGGGATGGGAGCAGCCTGGTCCATTACCAAACAATACTGGTCATGGGAATTGACAGACTTCCACATGATCCAGAACTTGATAGCCCAAGACTGCAGTTCTTCTCTCAGCACCTCTGTTTCCCAGGGCATCTTTGTGGAAGCCACATGTTCATTCTTCTTCCAGCTAGTGGTTCTCAGGTTCAAGGCTAGCTATCCCATGTACAGAATCCCTGTCACAGCACTTGCTGTTACCATCTTGGCCTATACAGGTATGGATCCTACTATATAGACTTTTTTGCTATGATACCTATGTTTTGTAATTTAATTAGCTCATGCTGTGCTAATGGTTTGTCTTTATGGTTTCTGGTTGCCTTGTAAATACGAATCGCTACTATTTGAGCATCTTGTTCCCATAATATCAGTATTAAATTGTGATTACCTTAACCACTTGAAAAATATTGAGACTGAG
Organism: Gekko japonicus; assembly: GCF_001447785.1. Taxonomy (NCBI): domain Eukaryota; kingdom Metazoa; phylum Chordata; class Lepidosauria; order Squamata; family Gekkonidae; genus Gekko; species Gekko japonicus. Next base: position 146,926 of record NW_015168678.1, read on the forward strand.
AAATTAAACTGGAACATTCAGTGTGAATTAATGTTGGGATTGCCAACTCATAAAAATTGGAGGGGGGGAAATCCCAATTACAACTGAGTTATTTTTGTGGGGAATGGAAGAATCTTAAACTTTTGTTCTTGGATACTGCAACAGCTGGCAAACCCCTGTAGTTCTTTGCCATGGTGCAGTACAAAAAGTGGGAGTGTTGACAGGCTAGTGTTTGATGTTAATAGAGATGTAAGCCAGGAGTATGGAAAATACTGAATGAAGAGAACTGAATGAGGAACACTGGAAGATTTATGCCATCATCATAGCACTGATTCTGATTAGGATTTAAATAGTTTCTGACTGAAGAGCGAGGGAATACCAACACTCATTCCTTGCTGCCGAGGGTGTATGTGCTAAACAGTGACCACCCCACTCAGAGATGTGTGACACTAGATATTTTGTCACCCCTGATAAAAAAAATATATATGCTGCATCTGGATCTGGGATAGCTTTTCAAGCCAGCCTACATTGACTCTGTGTTTGAATTCTGGGTTCCAGTGCTGGTACCCATTGTCTCTCTACCCTTAAGTCTTCAGATTTCACAGGGATAATTTTCCATGTTCTAAGAATGTTCCCATGCCAGTTCATGTCCTCTGGCCCAGTATCCTAGAGTTGACTGACTCTGTATCTAGCAGTGGGGCAGCTACTGTTATTCTTACAGCATTGTCTTAGACGGTCCCTCTTTCCCAACCAAGCAGGTACCCAAAATAAGCTTGTCAAGTGGCAGCTGGTAGAGGGGAGCCACCAAACTTTACACCTGCAGCCTAGACAGCTCCCAGATACCACTACCTGGCAGAGTTGTACTTCACAGCTCAGTTCTTTAGGCTGTACTCCTAGAACATTCCACTTTGTTGGCTTTAATTGAAACATGGCAGTGACTCTTGTCTATTCAATAAAACTTATCCTGGCACATGTTCATAAAAATGAATTTGAGAAGAAAAGAGACTGATTAAGTTGTTTGCTTTTCTCCTCCCACAGCTGGGCCTTTCACGGGAGCCTTTTTCAACCCTGCCCTGGCCTCAGCTGTGACCTTTCCCTGCACTGGGAATAGTTTGCTGGAGTACATGCAGGTGTATTGGCTGGGACCTATCACAGGTGAGCCAGCAGACACTAGGAAGGACAAGCACATGTGCAGCTGTGACCTTACTGTGCTGTGGGATACCATACTTTTGTGGAGAGGGGGAATGATACCTATACTCTTCCTGGGTTGTTATTGTGAATTAGGATTTATCCTGGGGTGTAGGGCATATGGTGATGCATTACAAATCAAATCTGAATCATCCCAATAAAACATTGGTCTTCCTGAAGTGGGTCACACCACCACCAGCAACAGCATCTTCTCTTTTTTAGAAAAAGGGAAGGGTGTTGAGTGGAATGGGGGAGTGGGAGGAAAGAGCAGTCAAAACAAGTCAGTGTGGAAGCACTATCCCCAGCAGTCAGCAGATTTGCATATGGCACTTTCCAAGACTGTAGAGAATCTACACATTGAAAGAAGTCCCAGAACCCCTGGGAAAGAGAAGAACACTGCTGCTATTTTTAAAAATGCAAAGTATGAATCCCTTGCTAGCCACTCTGTTGCAATGCTAAGGCATAAATATTCATATGTTTGACACAGCTGCTCTTAACAAAACAGTAATTAGCCAGTAAGTAGTAAATGGAATGAGATAGGAGTTCAGTTTCTCAAAAACTCCACACAGGTTCTTTTTACAGAGAAGCTATTGAGAGAGACAACAAATGGCTAATTGTTTTTGCATGGGCCACACTGTAGTTTAGAGATCTGTGTCTGAAGGAATTGTAATCTTTAACAAGCTTAAATTAAAAACTAATTATCTAAATCTTAACTCTGACATACAAAAGCCACTTTTAAAAAGATAGTTGGGCTTTGGGAACAACTACCCATTCCAAACACACACAGATAGGGTTTTTCTATTGGTTGTGGGGCAGCCATTATAGTGCAAGCTTTAATGTGCAACAAAACTGTAGGCTGTAATAACATTGTTTGAAAATCGAACAGTGAGAGACCTAGGCTCCCCTGCCCCAGCCCTCTGGAAGTTCTGATATGTAATGTCAGCAGGATCAGTCTGGTCTCCTTGCACAGTCCTTGCTTATCTTGATTGCAAGGAATGTTACTTCCAGATTGATTTCTAGAACAAAAGCAGACTAAAAGAAATGACTTTTTAAAATGGAAGGGATTAAAAAGGTTTTTTTTGTGTGTGGGGGGGGGTTGTACCTCTGCGTTATCCTAATCTAGGGCAAGATTAACTATTATGAAAGTGCTCTTGCACAAAAAACTGTTTCCACAAACACCCATCAATCAGACAGGTGTGTACTAGCCAGAAGAAAAAGGATGGATTTATGAGTTAAGAACTGCTGAACAGATGTAATCTTCCCCCCCACAAAGGTACAGAAAAATGACTGGAATAAAGTACAACAATAAATCAGTTGTCCTCCTTGACTTTCTTCTAGGGATGTTAATTGCGCTCTTTGCATATCAAGGAAATATCCCACGACTCTTTCAAAGAAATCTGATCTACAGTCAAAAGAACAAATACAGGACACCCAAGGGAAAAGTGTTTCCTATGTGGCGCTCAGTGGAGACAGGCAAAAATAGAGAAGACCAGCTGTTTAGGATCAACAGAGAGAACAGATTGAAAGAACCTGGCAACGGTGTCCTTTGAGATGTTTTTGGCAACTGAGAATATCTGAGGTCACATGGTGGACTTTGGCAGGAAAGCAAAAAGGGAGAGTTTCCAGTCACAGGTTATTGCGCTACATCATGCAGGGCTGGGCTTAGTCTTGAGAGGAAGCCTGAGTAGTTTTTGAGATATACTTCATACTATAGTATGCTTGAGACAGTTTTCTGTAATGCCCTCTGTGGCCCTGAGCCAGAGAGAGTTAGCTACCTGTGAGTTCTGTTCTAATGGCTGTAAGCAATGTGGACATTTTGAATTGATGTTTTAATAAAAGATTGATGCTTAATGATTCATTTGATTTTTCTGTAAAAAATAGAAACTTCCTTCCTTGCAGTATTTCCCTTGGCAACAGTTCCCTATGACAACAGACCTATCTATGGCTATAGGGGGGCTTGGTGTAATGTCCATATAAGTGCGATGTCTCTCTAGCTGTCGTGTTTGGGGCATTTTGGGTCTGTCCCAGAGACATCCCAAGATGTTTTGATGACCAGACATTCCAAATGGTGCCTCCCCCCCCCCCAATTGTAAAAATATTGTTCACCTGCCGATAGGGTTGTCAGCCTCCAGGTGGTTGCATCAATACACAAACACTCCCGTGTATAAATTACGAACAGAAGTAGAAAGAATATATTATGGAAATCAATTTTAACACTTCAAATACTTATCAAGTTCAACACACACACTTATATTTTCTTAAAGGGTTAGGATCTATCAGTACTTAATACAAAGGACAAATTTCAAATAAAGTCCACTAATCCTTTGAGACGCTTCAGAAGAACAAAAGTTCCACATTTGTAGGAGTAGCAGCTATGCTTCCTGCTTCTTCAGATAGCTGGTACTCTAGCTGTGAAACTGAAAGTATATTTCTATGGCATATCTATTATTTACAACAAATTTACCATCTTCCCAGTTGTCAGAACATATATACTCACTCAAATGGCAATTTAACAAATCTCCTTAGACCAGTTTTCCAAATCCAGTCACCCGACGAACATGTTCTTTCTGTCGACAAAGCTTCTTATTCTACTTCCTTTATACCCCCCCCCCCTTACAATGGGACTCTGAAATGGCTTGCAACATTCTCCCCTTCTTTGTTTTCCCCCATTTTTCCCCTCACCACAACCTTCTGAGGTAGGTTTGGCTAAATGTCTGTGAGTGGCCCAAGATTACCCAGCCAGCTTCCCTGGTACATTGGGGATTTGAACCTGGATCTCAGAGACAACTCTTACCTCTATGCTGTGCTGGTTCCTCCCCATGCTTACGTAGTAGGTCAGGCTGAGAGAGAGGGTGACTGACCCAAGGTCACCTCATAAGCTTCATGGCTGAGTAGGCATTTGAACTAGGTTAACATTCCAACTGTAGCACTGCACCCAGCCTCAACACCTCAGCAATCTCAGCTTGGGAGGTCTGGCTTACTTGATTGTTCTTCAAGAAGGGATCAAAATAAATTTTTGGGGGGCTGTGTAATTCACCTGTCTAGAATCATGTAACATAGTCATCCACAGAAAATTAAGTAACAAAATGAATCCTAGAATTCAAATGGCATGTTAAGGGTGTGTGGGTGCTTTTTCAGACCTTCAGAAACCCCCTTTCCTCCTGGAGGACTTGATATAGAGGGAGAGCCCAGTTGCTGATACAGTAAATCAGTAACAATCTGATTTACTACCAATTAACTCTTCCAGCATGGTATCTTGATGGTAGAATAATCGTGGTAAGTAGGGTAACTGCATGTGCTGAGGTGTTCTGCAATAGCAGCAGCAAAGGATATAGTATGGGGAAACATGAACACATGGATTGTGAGTCCCATGTCGGTCAGAATATCTTCTAATGACTTTGACAAACTGTGACTGGAAAACTCACTGTGGGTATTGGTATGGCTTCCAGATAGTCTTTTATACAAACATATTCATTCTAATAGTTTCTGGCTCTGAATCAGAGCCCATTTCTTACATTTGTCTCAAACTGTCCTGCGGTTAGATAGTTTAGGCAAGACAGCTGCATTGCTGTGCTTCAGAGCTTTCTTTGGGAACTGTTTCCTGTACAGGAGCCTATTGTACTGAAGTTCAGGTGTCACCATGCGCTGGCACATCTGCCTTGTTGCCTTATCTAGGGTAGGCTTTAAATTGTACCCCATGATTACTGCTTTGCCATACTGCAGTGGTGCCAATGCCCGGTCTTTGATCAGCTGTGGAACTACACTGCCACTTCCTTGAAGGCAAATCTTTGCCAGCTGCTCCCGCTTCTGCTGCAGCATCCTCACTTCATTGTGCATGCGCTCCTTGCCAATGTGCCGGTCTATTTTCTCCCAGAAGGTCTTATTGAAATGCACATAGATTTCCCAGTCAAGTTTGTTCCAGCTCTTTATCTTCTCTGTGGTGCTTTCTGAAAGGCGGGTCTTGGTGTTGTTGTGTCTGCTGTTGAGAGGAAAGAATGTCACGTCGTCCAAGTCCCAGCACAAGGCCTCCTTCAGCAGCACCATTGACTCATCAAAGTACTCTAAGATCAGGAGAAGGTCAAATTCTGCCTGAATGGATTGTAGCATGAGTTGGATGTGCTTGGCTGAGAAGTTTCCATTGTGATTATACCCAAAATCAAATGCCATGAGGTTTTTGGCGTAATGGCTGTCTGTAGCCGAGGCGTTGTAAAACTGGGAAGGCTGGTTGAGAAACTCCTCCAAGTCCCTGGCTTTGGAGAATGCAGATGTCCCTTTATAGTAGGTGAATGAAGATTCCATGAGTTGAACAGGATTGCGGAGGATGGAAAAGTAAAAGGTCATGTTTGGCATGACTTTGGCAACCTGGGATTGGTAGCAGAGGGGAAATCAAATAAATAAAACTCTATGTAGCATAAATGTTACTAGGTTATATAGACAGGAAATGGTATGCTTCAAACTGAGAGCAGACCTCTTTAAATCTACAGTGGCTCAATTGGGAAAGAATGCTAGGTGTGTGCCTAAATAGTGCTTCTTCAATTTGCCTTTTGCCCTACAACTGCCTTCTGTCATTTCTGCTTCATGGTCTCTGCAGCATGATTGCTGCAAGGTGCCCTCTGAACTGTTTTGTATTGATTAATTTTATGATTAATTTATATACTGTGCTAGCAATAGGATAATATTTCTGGGGTTGGTGGACAAAGCCCCCCCTAAGCTGTGGAGTCCTGTGAGCAAAAATTCCACTTTGTGAGCTACTGGCATTCAAGTTGTGAACGAGCGATTTGGCTACTGCATCAATTAGTTTGCTCTGGAATCATCCTTCCTGAGCGAAGACAAAAATGTGTGAGCTAAAAAACTGTGAGCTAGCTTACACTAACTCAGCTTAGAGGGAACACTGTTGGTGGACAAGGGAAACACCTAAAAATAAAACAAACAATAAAATGCGTTAAACAGAATAAAATAGCATCACAGAGCTTAACTTTTTAAAACTACGTTAACTATATTAAAGAGTAGAAAATTGGAGCTGAAACAGCAGCATTATAAAAATAAAACACAACAATGTACCACTGTAGATAAAAACAGTACATACGAATAACAAGAAAGGTAAAATGTCTGAGGACAGATGGGTCAGGGGCAGAGCATCTGCTTTGAATGCAGGAGGTTCCTGGTTCAACCTCCAGCATCTCCAGTTAAAAAAGACCAGGTAGCAAGTAATGTGAAAGACCTCAGCCTGAGGATGCTGGAGAGTTGCTGCCAGTCAAAGTAGCCAGTACTGACCTTGATAGACCAATAGCCTGACTCAGTACAATGCCGTTTCATGTGTTTATGAGGTAATTTTTGGCCAGGGACTTCAACTGTCAGACTCATATAGGAGCATGTGATACTTTAGATACTCTGGCCACAGACTACTGGGCTTTAATGGTAAACCTCCCCCCTCCCACAAAGCACTCTGAAATGAAAACAAAATTAGGGTTGCCAACCTCCAGGTGGCAGCTGGATATCTCCTACTATTACAAGTGATCTCCAGGTGACAGAAATCAGTTCACCTAGAGAAAGTGGCTGCTTTGGAAAACAGACTCTACAGCATTATACCCCATTGTAATCACTCCCCTCCCCCAACCCCACCCTTTTCAGGCTCCACCCTCAAAATCTCCAGGTATTTCCCAACCCAGAGCTGGCACAACCCTAAACAAAACAGAAGCCAGTAAAGTTCTTTCAACACTGGGAGAGTTTTTCCTTCTATATCAGTAAAAAGGTAAAGGTAAAGGTTCCCTTGCTCAAAAGCCAGTCGAGTCCGACTCTAGGGTTGCGGTGCTCATCTCCGTCTCAAAGCCGAAGAGCCAGTGCTGTCCGAAGACTTTTCCGTGGTCATGTGGCCGGCATGACTAAACTCCAAGGCGCACGGAACGCTGTTACCTTCCCACCGAAGTGGTACCTAGTTATCTACTTGCAATTTCTTGCTTTCGAACTGCTAGGTTGGCAGGCGCTGGAACTAGAGATGGGAGCTCACTCCGTCATGCAGCAACCCGGGTCTCGAACTGCTGAACTACCGACCTTCCACAGCCTGCAGTTCAGCGTCTTAACCACTTGAGCCACCGCAGCTCCAAACTACATATCTATATCAGTACCAGCAGGGAATCTTGCTCTGTATTTTGGACCAAGTGACGTTTCTGAATGAACTTCAAAAGCAGACCCACATAGAATGCATTGCAGCGATTTTAACTTGCATAAAACTAGACCATGGAAAATAGTGTCCAAGCTTGTACTTTTCAAGGAAGGGCAGCAATTGGCACACCCATTTAAAGACATTACTGTCTCACGGAACTTAACTGAAGGATGTCATCGGTATTTTACTCCAAATCTCTGTAGGGCCCCTCCTAACTCTTTTGTGTGGGTGTTAAAAAAGGACAGGGAAGAGGAAGACTTGGAGGACCCTCATGGCACAAGTGCCAGGAAGTTGGGCTTTCACTCTTTTTCACCATCTCTTGGAACCATTCGGCCAGATAGTGCGAAAACTACCAGGCTGTGGTCACACATTGAGTGTCTCAGCCTGTCCACTTAGACAGATGTCATGGCTGATGTTCCTGAAAGCTGTGGAAGGGTCCAGGAAAATCAAGAGGGTTGCACTACTCCCTGTTTCCCTTTCAGAGAAGATTGTCCATCAGGATGACCCAGTGCAGTCTCTCTTCCAAAACTAGGTCTATTTATTTATTCATTTATTCATTTATTCATTTATTATTTACATTTCTATCCCGCCCTCCCCGGAGGCTCAGTTGGAGGGAAATTAATCTCAGTAACCAGTCTATTAAAAACATGAGGTTGATATCCTTCACCATCCTTTATTGCTTGATATATGTGGCTAAATTTACGAGAACTTGAAAGACACATATTTTATATCTGGATGCTTTCCATGCCTACTTCTTCTTCATACTCCTTACACCACCCTAAAATTACCATCTCTTTCCATTTCCAACTGCCTCCATCTATCTATATATCTAATAGCCAAGTTGCCCCCTGGTGTGCGGATACTTATTTCCGCACATCGGGGGCACCTGGAGGGGAGGGAGAGTTTTGTGCCCACGTGGGGCAGTCCCCAGGTGTGCACAAAAATCTAAAAACACGATTAAAATATCGGGGGGGGGTACTTAAATCCTCCCAAAAGTGACAGAGCGTCCCCTGCGCATGCGCAGGGGACGCTCTGTCACTTTTGGGAGGATTTAAGTACCCCCCCCCCGATATTTTAATCGTGTTTTTAGATTTTTGTGCACACCTGGGGACTGCCCCACGTGGGCACAAAACTCTCCCTCCCCTCCAGGTGCCCCCGATGTGCGGAAATAAGTATCCGCACACCAGGGGGCAACTTGGCTATTAGATATATAGATAGATGGAGGCAGTTGGAAATGGAAAGAGATGGTAATTTTAGGGTGGTGTAAGGAGTATGAAGAAGAAGTAGGCATGGAAAGCATCCCGTGAGTATCGCGGGTCCCGCCTCTTGTACTTTACTACATTTGAATGAAATCTATTATGTGCTAGAAGTTTTGCGGAGAAAAAACAGCTCATCTGCATCACTGGGGAAGATTTCTGTCTCTTACCTCTGGCTTAAAGAACCTCATATGGTGACACATAATGTTGAACTGGGAATCATTGCTTGGAGAAAGTGGCTCCACGACAGCTGCTGTGAAGTAATGGGGATAATTCAACTGATGAAGACCATTGATTGGCAAGGCAAAGGTGAGGTTGTGAGTCTCACCAAAGCGGAACAAGATATTAATGACAGTGCTGCTGGCGCTCTTGTGTACTTTCAGGAAAACAATGTGAGTCCTGGGCTTGCATTTTGCACCTTCAGAGAAGTTGGTGATATTTGCTCCAGTTGTTCTTCCAACCTTTGGAAGAACTGTTTTCTCTGGCAACGGTATCCTGCTTATCTCTGCTGATGATGCTGCCTCACTTGGGTTTCTGCCTTTTGGGATATTAAAGGTCTGTGAGTTTGTAACACTGGAAGACTTGTTTCTGCTGTGGATGGAAGATGGCGATGCTTTGGTTAGGCTTTGAAATGGGCCATTCACACCTGGGGGTTGGTCATCTACAGTTATCTTTGTTGCAGATTTTTTCACTTTGAACAGGGAAATTCTAGCCTTTACTGCAGTAACAAGTTTCCTACTGGCTGAAAAGGTCACTGTAGGAATTTTTTTGGTGTGGTGGTTCAGGTCTTTCTGTCTTTTTTTAAAATTTAGAATCTGCACCTGTTCTGTACTTTTCATGGAAGGTTTTTGCCCAAACTCTTCTTCACTGCCAAAACTAGTGTCCAGGAGTTTGATTTGGTTGAGTTCCTTGCTCAGTTTCATGACATGTTTCTTTTTCTCAGCAGAGCTGGGTCCAGGTGTCAGCAGTTTCACAATGTTTTGTGAGGTGACGTTCTTCTCCATAGGTTTTGAGAAAAGGTGGGCAGAGTTTGGGTCTCTTTGATCCTGGAATGAATTTTCATGTGCGCCGGTTTGCTGGAAGGAAAGCTGCTTCAGCCAGCAATCACACTTACATTTGCTGTGAAAGACAGACAAGGAGGCCTTCAAATATTTTTGACAAGCATATCTCATGTGCACCCCTTCCATGCCCAAACAAACTGTGGACTCGCTTTCCCTTACTTTCCCTCTACACCTCACTGCCAAATTAAATTGCTTTCCTATTATTAGATCTTGTTTCACTAGTGCAAATAAAACTTTCATTCTCTGAATATAATAACAGCAAATAGTTTGACATTTCTCACGTATGCATAAGCCAACATCATAATTCACCCAAGGAGCACCTGTTGGTCCAATCAATCCCTTGTTGCAATCCTCTTGCACCCTCCACCCTCATTATAAACACATCTGAACTGCTGCTTCACAAACATTATTGCCTACTGGGTGTGAGTTACTCATGACAAACAGTGCAGTGCACAGGCAAGACTATTTGGCCTTGCAAGTAACAGCAGAGGGTGGCAATCAGGCTGTATGTGGTTCTGTCCTGGGTGAATGCCTCTGATTTAGCTACATCCAGATATTCCCATCTGAGAGCAATGACTGGCCCTTTTAGCACATGAAATCATTAGAAACCCATGTGTTCTAAAGGGCTTTGGGCTTAGGTGGAAGTTGATTATTGTTTAGAAGAACTACTGCTTACTGGGGCTTGTTGATTCCCATGAATACCCTTTAAGAGGATGAAGCTTTGTGCATGCAGGGGTTAACAGTTTAGAAATCCCATTCCATCCCTTCCAGTCTCCCTCTCCGACACTGTGTTCACTCAGGGTCTTCAAGGGCTAATTACTCTCTTTCCACTTACCTTTAATGGACAGTTGTTCTTGATGTCCTATTCCTTCTGGAGTATATTTAGTCTTCATCAGGCTGTTTTTCACAGGGGTTTTTCCCTTTTATTCCTGTACAAAGTCATATATTTTTGCATACCTGGGGAGTTACTCAAGTAGGCCACCTGCAAACAAAGGAGGGACTCTGCCTACTGTACATGAATTCTGGGGATTCAAAATAACTAGTAGATAGTGGTTATCCATCATTGTAATATTTTAATGCTATAGCAATATAGCAATTAGTAATGTTTTTTAAAAGGCCAGAAACTTGCTACAATGGTGCAGGTGAAAATGGCGGCTGCGGAAATTGAGGCAAGGAAAACGGTGCCAATTGGGTGGGACTTTAAAAATGTGCACCTTCTCATCCATAGTTCTGACAAGAGCTGTCCTTGAAAGGGCAGTTCTTGAAACAGCTCTCTCTGCCCCACCTACCTCACAGGGTGTCTGCTGTGGGGAGGGGAAGGGAAAGGAGTTTGTAAGCTGCTCTGAGACTCCGAGTGAAGGGCAGAGTATAAATCCAATCTCTTCTTCTTCTTCATTTGATTTTGTACTTCAGACCGTCTCCCTAAAAACAGTTGATTATGGGTTTGGAACAGTTGATTATGGGTTTGGAAACTCATTTTCTGCAGTCCCCCCATCTTCCGTGCAGTCCTTTCACTCCTTTCCTGTCCAGTGGCTCAACTACATCCTTGGCCAGCCTCCTGCTTCTGATATATTTACAGCAATTAATCTTTTTAGTAATATGTTCCTGAAATCATGTGTTTGCTTCCCACGCTATCAACTTACATTGGTTTTGTCGAAGCCTATGCTTCTTTGAACTGAACTGAACAGAGTTGCTGTCAGTTCTAGCCCGCGCTGGTGTGAGCTACCAGCCTTGTCCCCAGCTTGCCCTCCACCCAGTGGTTCGAAAGCTTCGGCGAGTAGATAAAATGGGTACCACTCCTTAGAGAGGGTGGGCACACTAAACCCCTGTAGGGGAGGTGTTAGCCGGCGAATGGAACGTCCAGCTCGTAATCTCGGAAGCCTGGAAAAAAGACCTCTTCGGCATCAAGAAGCCTGTAATGAGCCAATCCGGCCAGGCGGTGGCAGTGCGGCGCTATGACTCAAAGCCAGCCCAGGAAGAACTAACGTCATCAAGCCAAGCCGAAATGAATGCCGCCCGGAACACGACTGAAGCCTACAGCTGAACAAAATCCCCGTTGGCTGCAAACGTGTGCGATTTAAAGAATTATATGTTGTCCTCCCTTACCCCTATTATTGTTAGTCCCTTGTGAAAACCTGTGTAACTGTAAATCGCTCAGAGCCAGCAGCCCTGCAGGATTGAGCAATCAATAAATCAAAAGGTATTATTATTGTTGTTGTTGTTGTTTTCTTAGGTAAAATGTCGATATTTTTAAAAAGAAGCTTTCTGGGGTTTTGTGTCTTTCTTGACTTTGCTTGTTAACCTCCTTTGGGTCCTCTTAGTTTAAGAGTATCTTTCCTAACCTGTGCTATACATTCTCTCTCAGCTTAACCTTTTTTGTCATTTTAAATACTTCCCAAGAATTCTGAAGACCCATTTTACTCTCTATTTTGACCAATCTTCTCATTTTAAGGAATTTTCCTCTTTTGAAATTGTATGTGACCATGTTGGGCTTTTTATTTACATAAATGCTGAATTTAATAGCACTGTAGTCACTATTTCCAGTTGGTTCAACACTGCTTACATCTTGCTTCAAGTGCTGAGCACCATTCAGGATCAAATCCAGGGTCACTTCCCGTGTATACCATCAAAAAATTTCAATCTTGTTATATGCTGATGATATGGTCTTAATTTCTCTCACAAAAAGCTAGACTTTTGTTATTTCCATTGCACCTGCTTATTCTCGCTTATGCTTAAGCCTGAACCACTTTTTAATTTTTTTTCAATAAAGCTTGTTGCTTTTATTGATGTGTTTTACTGCATGTGTGAGAGTCCAAACCCAGTCTCGGTCATACTATCAGAAGGGGATTTGTTCCAGGGTCAAGGGAACCCTGAGGTCTTCTGACACCCTCCTCACCCTGTGTTGTGCTCCTGAGCTGGATTGGGCCCTGGTGCATTTGGGAATGTTAGTTTCCCAATGTAACATTTATCTGAAAATTGGATTGGGGAACCCCAACCAGACTCATGGAAGACGTATTGTCTAGTTTGGCCCCAAGTGCCAGCATTCTAGTTCAAGTCGAGCCTGTCTCTTGTCAGTTTGTCCCCTAATGCTCTCCATTACCTAACAAATCTAAACTTTTCCTCTCAATACTATTGTCTCATTCACTATTCCTAAACTCCATCTGTTTACTGGCACTGCATGCGAAATAGGCAGAATTTCTAAAAATGATGTCCTGGATTATGACCTAGCCTAGCAAACTAAACTTTTCCTCCAGGACCATATAGCTACATTTCTTCTCCAATCTGCAATTAAAGGACAAGCTAGCAGTGGATGCATAGCTGAGCCAGCCTCCCACTCCTTTTCCCATATTGATGGAAAGAAAAGCTAATCACAAACCAATCTCTATGACTGAACCACCTACTCTGCTTCCTTTGGTATGAGAGAGTATCTGTTCATTATCTGAGGAGCAGGTCCCATTAAAGGGACTGCTTCCCTCTTCCCCAGCCTGATGCCCTCTCACTTCAAGAGTTTTAGCAGTCAGCATATGTGTAGGGTTGCTCTCAAAGTCTTGACAGCATATCTTGTTACCTTTCCAGGCTTCTGCAAGGCTGTTTCCACATGAAACTTTTGGTCCAGTTTTATGAGCAAACTGCAACAGGTTTTTGTGTGTGTGTGTGTGTGTGTGTGTGTGTGTGTGTGTTTTGGGGGGACACTGCCCAGATTATATTGTCCTTTCCCAGCTTGCTTTGCTATACCCTTTCTGAGAAGATATGAGTCAAAGTAGGTTTGCACTCCATATGGAAGGGAAGGTATGAATTTTTGAATCTTCCTGCCCATAAGTACAATTTATCCCCTTTGTATTCCCTTGCATCTGCCATTTCCCTCACCACCAGCAGTGGGATTTTTGCTATTTTTAAAAAATGATAATTGCTGTATTGCTATAACCTTACAGCATTATAGCTACTAGTGTGGGGATGGGCATGATGGGATACCAAGGAAAACATGGAGAATGCACACATATAGGTGCTCCACTGCTGCTGTGAATTCTTCTCCATTCAAAGTGGCAATGCGTGCACAAGAGGGAATTGTCCCTGTGTGGAAGGATACCATTCAGTAACCTTGGTCTCCAGTGAAAGAATTCATTCCCTGACAGCCATTCTCTGAACTTACCTTGCTGGATTTCTACCTTCCTAGTTAGTTGCACCTTTAAATCCTTTTAATTTAAAAGCTGAAGTTATAGAGTCAAACTGTGAAGTTTTTATTTTAAATTTATATACCTGTCATGAGACAAAGAGATGCTGATGTTCCAGCTTCCTCACCTTGCTGCTGAACTGGTGCAGATGCTCAGCTTTCCTGTCTCTCTTACCTTAGATGCTCTTCTGCTGGGAGTATGTATATATGGATCACATCATTTATCATCCTGAGTTGAATTTACCTGGTGTACTGGAGGTTCTGAACAACATGGAATGTTACACCGAGCAGGAAGATGAGCAAAAGGGCAACCCAGATTCTTGTCAGTTGACTGCTATGTATGAGCTTCCATTTCCTATAGGAAAGGGAAAATAATCAGACTAACTAAAACTTTGATTCTGTTAGTATTTTATGTAGAACATAGTGGTCTGTGGAGCTTCAGGCTACAGGACTTAAGTGAAATGCCAAGCCTTCTTTTCCCCCTTGTCTTCAAGCAAAATGTTACATTTAGGCAAGGCAAGAGAATCACTCCATACACAATCAAGATTCAGAGATTGTTATTCTGGGATAACAATCCCTGTTTATGCATTTTCCTTCACTGAGTTCTTACTGCAGCTCAGCTTCTTAACTGCATCAGTTATTTTGCACACAAATAACTCTCGGTTGTCTCCTCTCCAGGCTAAACATAATGAAATCCTTCAACCTTTCCTCATCGGCAAGTTTTCTCCCCCCCCGATCACTTTAAAACACATGGAAAGAACTAAAAAACAAACTCGAAAATGGGACAGCCATGACGGGCAGATGAAACTGTGTGTAAGGGAAGGGAAAAAACAATCCAGGTAAGAAGCTGAGCTGTGGTTGGAGACCCTGTCCTGGTCCAAATGGGTGTACCTGTCATCACGGGGCATGGACATTGGGATGCATGGAGTTTGACACTCCCTTCTGTCTTGGCTGCAGCTGTAGGAGCGTTGGTGGGAACCAGGAGGTCTCGCCCGGCTCTTGTGGTGGTAACAGTATGGGGCCAGATCCGTTTAGGGAAATCGGCCTGCGTGCCATTTTCCTGGATATGGGGACCCCAGATCACAGGGGAGACCACTCAGGGGCAGTCGTCTGCGTGAGCTCTAGCAACCACCCATCCCGGCTGGGTGATGGATATATTGGTTGGCGTAGGGCCAGCTGATGCATGGGATCCGTGCTGTGTCAATGCTTCTTACGACTGTAGTCAATAAAGTTGTGGCCAATTTACTCCACATATTTTCCAAATCTGTTGTGTGTGTGTGTGGTTCATCCAGAGTGGATTGTATCCAGCCGGCAGAACCTTCCCCTCCCCCATAAGAGCTGGAGCCCGCAAGATGTTTCCATTAACACACCCACTTACTACCTTGGGCTACTGACAGGTCACTGTGTTTTTCTATAGTGTTATGAATGTATCAGTGAAAAACTCTACTAGTTTCTGGTGATAAAAGGGTGAGGTCTACATCTTGCTTAGGGTTGTTGTTTTTCATTCTGCTCACTTCAACTGAATTTACAATTTAAAGATATTCCTTTATATTTTACAGTGTTAAGATGCTTGTAATTTGTGTGGACTTGCCCTTTGATCATAAGATTGTAGTTTGTTCTGGAACAAGGCCCAGAGACTAACACATACAAGATGTTTTAGTTCCTGTTCATATTAAAGTCATTTTAAGCCATTCCTCATTCTGCTAAATCATTATCTGTGGACCCCGGAATATATTACAGCAACCTTTGATTTAAGTACATAGGTCAGAAGTTAAGGTGAGAGTGCAGAGCTAGTTAGTGGAGGACAAATCTTGTTCTGTATGTGTGTGTGAAAAATGTTGTAAAGTATCTGGGCAAAATTAGAATCAGAGGCATAGCAAATCAGAATCTGCTTTAAACGTATTTATAAGTAACTACAAAGTAAAAGTTTTATAAAGCCAGGAGGATGGAATGGCTGTTGTGTCATTCCATGTGATGGCCGGTATTTCTCCTCTGAGCTAAAATACCACTTGTTTGTTGCTCAACAGGTGCCTCTAGCTTGCTTGTGTTAATGTCATCTAAGCTTGTTGTATGTGAGCCTCGTGCTCATAATGAGTCTGCGGGATTGCTTCCTTTCAGTGATTCCACCACCCAAATATGACAAATTTCAGCCTCCTGTGGATTCACATATGAACATACATGAAGCTGCTTTGTACTGAATAATCAAGGTCAGTATTGTTTACTCAGACCGGTTGCAGCTCTCCAGAGTCTCAAGGAAAGCATGGAAAGCAGAAGCTCTGTCACTGAGCCACAGGCACTGCTTTCGACATAACAAGTCTATCCTGGCCTGTGTGGTTCCGTTGCTAGCCCACAAAATCACTGTGCCTTCAGCTTACGTTTTCTATGGATACAAGTACCTGTCTGAAAGTATGTAATGCTCACCACCTTCTTCAAAGATGAGGCAGTTGTCGACCA
Organism: Gekko japonicus; assembly: GCF_001447785.1. Taxonomy (NCBI): domain Eukaryota; kingdom Metazoa; phylum Chordata; class Lepidosauria; order Squamata; family Gekkonidae; genus Gekko; species Gekko japonicus. The sequence continues at coordinate 163,198 of NW_015168678.1, forward strand.
TTTTTAATATCAGAGATGCAAAGCACCTCATGTCAACCTGGTATATCTCTTTTGCCTTTTCTCTGCTGCACATCATACCAGCATGAAGTAGAATAGTGGATTACCGTATTACTGTCAAACTTTGTAAATTTTTGTCTTTCAACCAACTTAATTTCAGTTACATTCCTGCAGTATGGGCCTTCCCAAAATATGATGGCAAATGTATCTTTAGAGCTACATTGGTGACTGGACATATAGTCTAAGGAAGTTCCAAAAAGAAGGAGTTGGATAGACAACATACTGGGCCTAGGAATAAAAGAAAACAAGAGAGAATTGCTCACAGTAAGCATGAAATTCAGGAATGTAAGAAGTGGATGACTTTGTGCTGTCTCCTGCCTCAAACTTGAGAAGATGGCACCAAAGAGTTTAGACAGATAGAGAGGTCAGGACACATAGAGCATCCTTTCCTTCCTGCTTTCTGATCCTTTCCTTTGAAGTAGAATGCTACTCTTAGGGGCAATTACCTCTGCTTCTGCTGTTTCACTCTCTTTTCTCACACACACATACAAAGAGGGTGCATGATCTTGCACCATGGAGGCTGGACATTTGTTCAGCATTCAATACCATCTAGTTAGAGTAGGTAATCTATATCTCTTACCTGCACTCTCAAGTATATATTACCTTTAATAAAAGTTGCTTATTAGTTTTAGAACTGACTGCTGACTCCGTGTAACTTTGTAAGTCTGTTGCCACACCTAGCCCCCAGCTCTGCCGCATTAAAGCCTTGAGCACTCTGCTACTTTCTGTGGTTCCCTGGCAGTACCAAGGCCAGAGAATCCAACAAGGAGCAGGTGTGGTTGAATCTGGAACAAAGGTTCTGAGCTGTCTTAATAAGAAACCAACTCTACTTAGGATGTCACAACCATTGGCTGTTATCCTGATTTAGCTATTGTTGTGTACACAGAGAAACCGCACATGCAGTCGGGTCCGCACGTGGCCATGCGAATAGCTCAAGCTTCGCTTCCAGAGACAATAGCCTGAACGGATCCTAGGGCACACCTATTGGATGGCTAGGATCCGAGAATTGACCTATGGGACTTGGGTGCACTGTAAATATCCTATCACAGGTGTGGGTGTGTGTTTGGGTGTGGTTTGCTACGGGGATATAAGCCGGCCTCTGGCCCGGCTGCTTCATCTTAAGTTCTCCTGTATATAATAAAGTATGGGCTGAAATCACTCCTCCATGCATCAGTTTCAGTACTTTGTAGCTATATTGTCCCTATCCTCTTGTAAACTCTGTGCTCTCCTTTGCCTCCTTTTGTTGCGTTCATGTGGCATCACATTGCTATGAGCTAGGGTGGGAAGACCATCTATGAGTAAAATAGCAGACTGGATCTGCTGATCAATTAATGGGATAGGGTAGATTTGGCTCTGCTTATTTTATGCACTTATTGTATTGCTAATTTAAAATCCACTAACATGTATATGTTGGTAAAAGATGCGAAATGCTATTAAAGTCTCAGACAATGGGATGGGGGAGGTAGAATTTCCAGTGTTCAGGGGACAGGACTCCAGCACTCCTTATGACCTCAATACATGCACATTTGAATGCATTTTATATAGGTTACAGAATTTAGTTCTTCTTGGTGCAGGCTTTTTATTTTTCCTTTTAAAACAAACAAACCAACCCTACAAGGTATACACAACCCCGCACATGTGTTTGTGGTGACTTAATTGTGTGGGCAGCTTCTCAGAGGACAACTACATCTAAGCACTTCCGTCAAGGATAGTGTGTTTTGGCTCATAATCAGAACTGGAATATTAGCAGCCTGTTCTCAGCATTTATGAGGCATTACGACTTCCCTGTTTTAAACAAAGGTTATCTGTGTTTGTACATGTTTGACAAACACCTATCAGGTAAAAGAAGAAAAAGGTGTTACCTGGGAATGGGAATCCATGTCTAGAAGGATATCTGAATTTTCCCCATCTCCCCCGCCATGCAAGAAAATACATGAGTGCGTGGAACACTCTAACACCCCTGGCTGAGTATCTCTGCTTCACATTGGAATATGGAGAATCTGCACTTGCTTAAGAACCTTCACTGTCTCAATAGACAGTGTCTTCCACATAGTGGAAATGGGATAAGTTGTTTCTGCCCCCAAAGGATGCTTCTGCGAGCTCCCCCTTGCAGGTACCAGTAAAGGTAATTGTGATTACAGCCAAATCTTTTGGTGAATGAGTTATTTTTCTCCCTTGAAGGACTTGAGCCAGGGCATGTAGAATAAAACAAATAGGAACTGTAGACAGTGTTCCAACCTAACACAGAGCTGGAAGGAACCACAAGGTTCATCAAGTCCAACCCCCCTGCACAATGTAGGAAATTCATCTTTCCCCCTTCCCTTGGTGACCCCTGTTCTATGCCCAGAGGAAGGCAAAAAACCTCCAGGATTCCTGGCCACTTTGGACTGGAGGAAAATTGCTGCCTGACCCCAAAGGGGTGATTGGCATTACTCTAGGGATGTAAGAAAGGGTCACAACACCCGAGCACTGATGCATCCCTTCCTGCCCTCCCTCTCGTGAGCTGCCTAAATTCACAGAATCTGTATGGCCAACTAGTCTCCTCTTAGAAACCTCCAAAGAAGGAGAGCCCACCACATCCCAAGGAAACCTGTTCCACCGAGGAACCACTTTTAACTGCGAGGAAGGTCTTAATGTTTAGTCCCAAACTGTTTTGATTTAATTTCAATCCACTGGTTCTGGCCCAGCCTTCTGTGGAAACAGAAAACAACTCCACTCCATCCTCTATATGACAGCCTTTCCAATACGTGAAGATGGCTATCACCTCCCGGTCGTCTCCTCTCCAGGCTAAACATACCCTTCGACCTTTTCTCCTAGGACTTGATCTCCAGATCCCTCACCATCTTCATTGCCCTCCTTTGGACATGTTCCAGCTTGTCAACATCCTTCTTAAAACTGCTGGCCCCCCAAATGAACACAATACCCCAAAATAGGTCTAACCAGAGCAAAGTGATACCATCACATGACATGATCCGGACACTATATACTTCTGTTGATGCAGTCCAATATAGCATTTGTCATTTTAGCTATCGCATCACACTGCTGGCTCATGTTCATAGAATCATAGAGTCAGAAGGGACCTCCAGGGTCATCTAGTCCAACCCCCTGCACAATGCAGGGAATTCACAAATACCTCTCCTCCCCCACCCCCAGTGACCCCTGTTAGGTGTCCAGAAGATGGCAAAACACACACACACACAACCCCCCCCCCTCCAGGATCTCCAGCCAAACTGGCCTGGAGAAAATTTGCTTCCCAACCCCAAAGTGGTGATCAGCATTTCCCTGGGCATGTAAGAAAGGGCCACAAGAACTAAGCACTGATGCAACCCTTCCAGCCCTCCCTCTCATGATCTGCCTAAGTTCACACAATCAGCATTGCTGTCCGATGGCCATCTAGTGTCTCTAGATGCAAAGAAGGAGAGCCCACCATCTCCCAAGGAAGTCTGTTTCACTGAGGAACCACTCTGTCAGGAAGTTCTTCTTAATGTTTAGCCGAAAACTCTTTTGATTTAATTTCAACAGGTTGGTTTGGGCCCAACCTTCTGGGGCAACAGAAAACAACTCTGTACCATCCTCTATAGGAGCTGCGGTGGCTCAAGTGGTTAAGACGCTGAACTGCAGGCTGTGGAAGGTCAGTAGTTCAGCGGTTCGAGACCCGGGTGCCGCAAGACGGGGTGAGTTCCCGTCTCTAGTTCCAGCTCCTGCCAACCTAGCCGTTCGAAAGCAAGAAATTGCAAGTAGATAAATAGGTACCAGTACCACTTCGGTGGGAAGGTAACAGTGTTCCGTGCGCCTTGGTGTTTAGTCATGCCGGCCACATGACCACGGAAACGTCTTCGGACACCGCTGGCTCTTCGGCTTTGAAACGGAGATGAGCACCGCAACCCTAGAGTCGGACTCGACTGGCTTTCGAGCAAGAGAACCTTTACCTTTACTTTACCATCCTCTATATGACAGCCCTTCAAGTACATGAAGATGGTTATGATATCACCTCTCAGTCATCTCCTCCTCTCCAGGAATAAACATACCCAGCTCCAGTGTATACTGGACCCCTAGATCCTTTTTGCATGTACTACTGCCAATCAAGATTCCCCTGTCCTATAAGATCCCAAATCCAGAAGCTGCAGCTGGTGCAAAATGCGGCAGCCAGGCTGTTGATGGGTCTCTCCATACAAGATCAATGCTGAAGGCATTGCATTGGCTGACAATAGCATACCGGATTCATTTCAAGGTGCTCATTTTGACCTTTGAAGCCCTATATGGTCAGGGGCCTGCCTACTTGAGGGACCGCCTTTCCCCATATATGCCCTAGAGAGCATTGAGGTCGGGGATCCAACATCGCCTGACTGTCCCTGGCCCGAAAGACGCCAGATTGACCACTACGAGGGCTAGGGCATTTTCAGTGGCGGCTCCACTGGTGGAATGAGCTCCTGGAGGACATCAGGGCCCTGCGGGACCTTCTACAGTTCTGCAGGGCCTGTAAAATGGAGCTCTTCCACCAGGCTTTCGATTAGGAGCCGCCACTAATGAATGAACCATCGTAGATTGAGCAAAAGAACCATCGTAAACTGAACAGGCCACGGCCCTATATTACTATGCTGGACATGGCCTTTTCTTATCGGACCATGTATAGATATCTGTATATCGCTGCCATCTGTATATATTAGCACCTTATGTAATTGTCTTTTAATTGTGAATTTTTACTGTATTTATTGGTTCTATTGCATTTTAACTGTGTAAATAAATAAATAAATAAATATGCTTTTGATTTTTCTTGCCTAACCGCAGAACTTCATATTTCATTGAAGTTATTGAGCTGTGCCTATGTTATTTTGGAAATCTGGTTCCATTTTACCAGCTGCTGCTGAAGATAATTGAAACGTCTTGATTTATACGTGGGAGAAACCTATGTAGGGTTGCCAAATCGGACCGGGGGGCGGGGAATCCCCCGCTTCCGCAGCCCGATTTCCGGCGCAAGGGAATTCCGGCCCGGGGGGAACCCCGCCCCCCAAGCTGCGTCACCAGAGGTGACGCAGCCACATTGCCGACGTTGGGGGCGTGGCTGAGCTCATCGGAGGGGAAAACCATATGGTTTTCCCCTCCGACGAGCTCAGCCACGCCCCCAACGTCAGCACGTCGCCCGTCACTTTCGGCGACGTGCTGCCGGCGCGCGCACGTACAAGCGACTCCCGGACCGCGGCGACGCTCCCCCGCCGAGAGGGGTAAGAGGATTTGGCAACCCTAGACCTTTGGCTGTTATTCATTCCACAGTGGGCATCTTCTGCCACAGTTACTTTCTGTTTGGAGGTCTATGGACACTATTTATGTATGGAATTACAGAGGAGCCTACTGTTGGTTTTGAACATGTTCTTTTTGTAAAATATGCATAATTGTTATAAACAATCTGTTGGATATCTGCCTATACATTCTATTGGGTTATGACCACTAACCATCTTTGTACTTCAATGAATGTAATTGTCCCGGGAGCGACCGGGACAGCCTCCCTGGAACACCGGGGACGACGGTGACAGCACAAGGGAGCGACCCAGCCCCACGGACGCCCGCTCACCTGCAAGGCACTGAGATGCCCGCCGCCGCCGAGCCGAAGACGGAGCCCGCAAACCCCGGGAGGGAGGAGGCAGTGCCAGCGCCGAGCTGATGACGGAGCCCGCGACCCCCAGGAGGGAGGAGTCGGCGCCGGGAGGGGAAAGCGCAGCAGACCCTAGCACAGGCAGCGGGCGCCCGAGAACAGGCGGCCGCGCTAGGGTCCGAAGGTGCGCAGCACCGGCGGCTGGGCGGGGCTCCTCTGAAGACGCTGTCACCCTGCGGGCCGACTCGAGGAAGGAGGGGGGTGTGGCTCCGGAGGGTGGGGTGGCGTCTGCAGCTTTAGAGGGAGGCGGGGCCAGGGTGCTGGGAACGCTGGGAGGTCCAAATACAATAAAAGCGCACACAGGGCAAACCAGGGAGCATTCCCTGAGCTGGCTGAATGAGTGGCAGGCCTGGTGAGCTAGAGAGAGAGAGCTGCAGCAGGCTGCTATTGCCGGTCTCAGGCAGGCCAAAGAGGGTGATGTAACCCTCTGACGGGCCTGGATCTGAGGTGAGCACTGCAAAGGGCGCACATTGCTCTGGGCCGACCGAGCGTTCATGGCACCGTCGCACCCATCTGGAAGTCGTGGGGAGGGAAGGACCCACTCCTGTGGGCATAAAGCGATACGGCAGGGCGTGGCCACCCCGGGCGGGAGACGGGAGAGCGTGACAGTAATATACAGTTTTGAGCATATATTGTTGTTGTGGATGGTCTTTCCTTGGTGGGTGTTATTTGCAGTTTCATGGCTGGCATATTAACATTCCTGCATTACAACAGAACTAAAAAATACATTTGCTTTAATTTTAATTACAGTTTTACCTGGATGCCCATACATGACAGACTTGTTCAAAGACAAGTGGAAAGGAGATCAAGCAAAAGCAACGCACTCAGAGACAGACAGAGAGTTCAGGGGACACATAGAGCATCCTTTCCTTCCTGCTATCTAATACTATCCTTTGAAGTAGAAAGCTATTCTTAGGGACAAGACTTCCTTCCTTCCATCTTGACAGCGTCAAACTCCCAGAGGACCTCCCCAGGCTGCCCCTCTACCTACCCTCCAAATTGTGTGCTAGGTGAAAATTAAATAGACACGGAAATAGGGACGGGGGAATGGGTGGAGATGACTAGCTGCGTCAAGTGGTCTGCTTATTATGCCCTCTGGAAATGGAAGTGGTCTGGTCCAAAACTACATTCAAATACCCTGGGGCAATGCCGTAAGGACTGCAAAGTCAATGCTGAACCATAAAACTATGCAGAAGCTCCAAAATAACCCGATGCACAAGGAAAGTGAAAGTGGAATGCAATGCAGAGGGAGATTAACATTTCGATGCAGCTGTGGAAAAACTGCGGGGAAACAGATGGGTGCAGAAAGAGCCTTGCTACACACAGAGAGAGAGTACTGAGAAGCTGCTGCTGTGTGTAGCCTAATGTACTCTGCTACATATAGAGATTCCAGGCTGTACCATACCAGTGAATCTAACACTCTGAACACCAGTGCTGAGGAATCCATATCCTACAACTTTACCTGCCAAAAGAATCTCAGTATTTTTGAATGATCTATACTTATGTTCATGTAGTCAGATATGTCACTGTACTGTATACAACTAAATGAATAAATAACTGATGGAGACAAGTTGTGGTGAAGGCAATGTGCAGAAATGATGAAAAACAGTGATGAAATCTCCTACTGTGCAGCAGTGTTCCCTCTAAGCTGAGTTAGTGTGAGCTAGCTCACAGTTTTTTAGCCTCTGGCTCACAGATTTTTGTCTCCGCTCAGGAAGGATGGCTCCAGAGCTCACAAGTTTAATGCCAGTAGCCCACAAAGTAGAATTTTTGCTCACACAACTCCACAGCTTAGAGGGAACATTGCTGTGCAGTCTTCTACTAAAAATATATGTAGTGGGAGAACCACATTCTTATGTACACACTGACCCCATGATAAATCATTCTTGGGAGAATACTAAATGAATGGGAAAAATCAAATTTTCCCATTAAAATAAGCTCTCTGGAACTTAAGCAGGCCAATTTCTTACTCCCCCCCCATTAACTTTCAGCCTCCAGGTGGGACCTGGGACTCCCCAAGAATTGCAGCTCTTCTCCAGGTTACAAAGATCAGTTCCCCTGGAGAAAGTGGTTGCTTTAGAGGGTGGACTCTGTGACACTGTACTCCACTGAAGTCCCTGTTCTACCAAGGTTCCATCTCCCAAATCTCTAACAGGTTCCCAACCTGGATCTGACACCCTACCCCCCCCCCATCCCCCACCAGTGGCCAGGGGGGAACTGAAAATCCTATTTCAACATTCCATGTCTCCTGGAGTATGCTCAGCCAACCTCAGGCCATTTTGAAGAAGAAGAAGAGAAAAGAAGAGATTGGATTTATATCCTGCCCTTCACTACCCAAAGGAGTCTCAGAGCATCTTACAATCTCCTTTCCCTTCCCCTCCCCACAACAGACATCCTGTGAGGTAGGTGGGGCTGAGAGAGCTCTTTCAAAAACTGCTCGTAAAAGAACAGCTCTGAAAGAACTTGTAACTGACCCAAGGTCACACCAGCAGCTGCAGGTGGAGGAGTGGGGAATCAAACCCGGTTCTCCCAGATTAGAGTTCATGCTCCTGAACACTACACCAAACTGGCTCTCCAGTTTGGAGCATTTTTTTAATTTTGGTTAGTTTATAAAGTCATATTTTTCTTCATACCTGAGTCGTTCCCCAGGTATGTAGAAACTCTTACTATGTCTGTAGGTGGGCTAGTTTTGCTGACTTTGTGATCAGCACAAACAACCCACATTGTTTTTTTCTATTCCAGTAGCAGGTTGACTTCAGCTTTGTGTGGTCTTGACAAGAATCCCTCTGGTCTATCAATGTGATTCAAGGACAAGGAGATTCAAGGACAAGGAGCATGCCCTGGGACTCCTGGTTTATTTTGCTGCTACCGATTAACACAGCTACCCATCTGGAAGGAGCATATACTGTGTACATTTAAAAGCATATCAGGAAAAAATGGTTCTATAACATCCACCATGCCATTTCTGCTCTCATTTCTATCCAGCTTTAGATTCACCTATAATTTCCCCCTGAACTAGTGAGAAATCACTCTGAAACTCTCCCCCCTTTCCCTCAATCTACAGACCTTTAAATCTTACTTGCAGTTCAGCTCATCATTCCTGTATACCTGCTATTAGCGACACAAAGATATTTTTGCTACAGACACTTGAAAGGATTTTGCCAGATTGTTTGTAAAAGAATAAAATTAGAAGGTAAAGACACTTACTTCATCCAGTATCTTTTGAGTTTGTACATGGTTTGGTTTATGAAGCAAGGCAAAAGGACTTAATCCAGTGAGATCAGCCCAGGTTGCTCAGAGATAGGAAAAAGTATAAAGCAAATATCTTTGGTCTTTCTTAGAAAACCTTATCTGAATAATCCCGCCTACCTGGTCTGTCTGACTATGTATGCAGAGTAGGTATTTCTGACTATGTGCTGGACTTCCCTTAAGTTGGCAATATTAATGAACTGCTTGGAGTTTGCTGAAACGTTGATGAAGTGTCACTAATGGGCAACAATGGCTTTGTTGGCAGAAAACATTATAGGCAAACCAGCAAATGTCCCATGACAAATGACGAAAGGAATGCTCTGACCCAGCCACTCCAACCATCCTGCTTGGTATTTGACCACCCAGAACCCTTCTCTGTGTTTTATTTGTTCCCTCTTTTAAAAGACTGGTTGCTCCGTTGTACTAATTTAGTGTCATACAGGGTGGGGAGGTGGAGGAATCAGAAATAGAAATAGGTGAACATGTGAATCCACAGACATGAATTTTACATTCTATTTAAAATATTTACATTATACCAACTACTCTTTAGTGTTCTTGAGGCATATAACAGTACAGGCTGAGTGTTCTGTCTCTAGCTGCAGGTATGTAAAACCTTGGACACAAGCTGGAGGGCAGGACCTTAAGACCCATAATTTTTAGCCTGTGGCCGTGGTCTGATGGACCCAATGGATATCAGTCCAGCATACTTTATGAATGTTTGTTGTTGTTTTTTAAATACTGTGTGTTACAGAAATTTGTTCTAATTATACTGGTTTTCCAAGCTGCTTTGGGTTCCCTTTGGGGAGAAAAGTCAGATAAAAATACATTATATTTATTATATTTATATGTTTCTTTCAGCTTTCTGTCTCCCCCCCCCCCACCTGCAGCCTCTACTGTGCTCTGAAGCCCTGACTGCTACTTATAATAAAAGAAAAAGTAAAAAATAACAGCCTCATCAACAAAGGAGCAGCAGTGTAATAACAGTAAGTACAAATCAGAAACGGCAGAAAAATCACCTTACGTGTCATTATAAAATTGTTTTAGTAATGGTAAAGGTTTCCCTTGCTCGAAAGCTAGTCGAATCTGACTCTAAGGGGCGGTGCTCATCTCCGTTTCCAAGCTGAAGAGCCAGTGTTGCCTGAAGACATTTCCGTGGTCATGTGGCCAGCATGACTAAATGCAGAGGCGCACGGAACGCTGTTACCTTCCCACCGAAGCAGTACCTATTTATCTACTTGCAATTTCTTGCTTTCGAACTGCTAGGTTGACAGGAGCTGGGGCCAGAGACGGGAGCTCACTCACACGGCACTCAGGTCTCAAACTGCCAAACTACAGACCTTCCAGTCTGCAGCTCAGCGTCTTAACCTCCTAGAGGAAATGGCTGCTTTGGAGGGTGGACCCTATACCATTATATTTCTCTGAGGGGAGGGACCTCAGAGAAATATAATGGTATAGGGTCCACCCTCCAAAGCAGCCATTTCCTCTAGGGGACATAGAGTTGCCAACCTTCAGGTGAGGGCTGGCAATCACCCAGAATTGCAACTGGTCTCCATATGACAAAGTTTTGTTCCCGTGGAGAAAATGGCTGCTTTGTAGAGTGTAGTCTATGGCATTGTACCCCACTGAGGTTGCTTCCCTCCTCAAACCTCGCTTCCCAAGAAAAGAGTTGGATTTATACCCCACCCTTCACTACCTGAAGGAGTCTCAAAGTGGCTTACAATCACCTTTCCTTCCTCTCCCTACAACAGACATCCTGTGAGGTAGGTGGGGTTGAGAGAGTTCTGAGGGAAGTGACTGACCCAAGGTAACCCAACAGGCTTTATGTGGAGGAGTGGGGAATCAAACCCAGTTCTCCATATTAGAGTCCGTGGCTCTTAACCACTACACCAAATTGGCTCCCAAGACTCCACCCACAAATCTCCACGGATATTCCAACCTTGATCTGGCAATCAACCCTAAGAGGAACTAATTTCTGTAGGAAGATCTGTTGTGATTCCAGGAGATCTCTAGCCCCTACCCAGAGGTTGGCAACCCTAGAAGGGGAGAAGGAAGTAGGAAAAGTCAGGTTGCCAGCCCCCAGGTGGGAGTGAGGGATCCTCCAATTTCATGGGCCCTTGCTCACCACTGCCCCACCCCCAACAGCCATAACCCAGTGCAACATCCCTAACGTGATGATGTCACACAGAAGTGATGTCATCATGTTGGGGACAGTGTGTGGTGATGCTCTGGTATTTATGGTTTTGCCCAAAATACCAGAGAGTTGCCGTGCGATGTCTCAGCATGATGATGTCGCTTCCATGTGATGTCATCACATCGGGGACATTGTCCATGGTGACATTGCCCTGTCCCCCACTCCCAGAAAGCTCCCTCCCACCCCCCGCCAGTGAAGAGGTAAGACCTGGCAACCCTAAGGAAAAGGGAAGAGACTATGAAGGCTTTGAAAAGGAAAAGAGGAAACAGTGGGAGAGGGGGAAGTGGCATGCCTCCTGCAAGTCCTTGTGGGTTCCCACTTGTAGTATCTTATATCTGAAGGTGAAGCAGTAGAGAGTAGGGCCTTACTGGAGAGGACATTGGTATAGGAACAAGCAGCCCTTCAGCTATCCTGGTCCTAGGCTTCTTATGGATTTAAAGGTTTGTTTGTCTTTCATTGTTGATTTGGTTGTTACCCTGAAGTAGAGAAAACAACTATGTGATTGAATTACACATCTGGTGCCAGATGAGGGTGTGCTCCAAGAATGATGTATACAGGGTTAGGGTGCAGAAGAAGAAGAAGAGATTGGATTATACTCCGCCCTTCACTACCCAAAGGTGTCTCAGAGTGGCTTACAAACTCCTTTCCCTTCCCCTCCCCACAACAGACACCCTGTGAGCAGAGTTCCCTCTAAGCTGAGTTAGTATGAGCTAGCTCACAGCTTTTTAGCCTCTGGCTCACACATTTTTGTCTTAGCTCAGGAAGGATGTCTCCAGAGCAAATTAATTTCTGCAGTAGCCAAATCACTTGCTCACAACTTTAATGCCAGTGGCTCACAAAGTAGAATTTTTTCTCACAAGACTCCACAGCTTAGAGGGAACATTGCCTGTGAGGTAGGTGGGGCTGGGAGAGCTCTGACAGAAACTGCTCTTTTTTCAAGAACAGCTCTTATCAGAACTACGGCTTGCCCACAGTCATCCAGCCAGGTGCAAGTGGAGGAGTGGGGAATCAAACCCGGTTCTCCCAGATTAGAGTCCGGGCACTTAACCACTACACCAAAGTGGCTCTTCCTTTATCTATTTTGAAAACTAGCCCTTTTAATTTGTATATTACAATTTTCACTCAAAGAAATATGTTAAATAAACTCTAAATAGTAATTGAGTAGATTTTAAAAGGAGAAGTGGAGAATGATGCCCTTTAGAATGACAGAACTCCAAATTCCCCTTTCCCCACCAACAGGCACACATCTGTCCATCTTGTGTTCTCCCTGGCACTGTTCTTCAGTTTTCATAGAAATACGTGCTTAGCAACTACTGCTGAACTATTATGTCTTTACGACATTTACAGTCTACATTTCTCAAAACAGATTCCAGATTGTTTACCAAGTTATTTAAGATCATTAAATAACAATAAGACAAAGTAATGATCATAGAAATGTAATAGTAAAATAACATTAAAAACAACCAAACAATTTATGTAAAAGCCGCCTTAGATAGGGCTGCCATCTTCCTACCACAGCTCTTGTTTCCGGACACTGCTCAGAGTAGTGGCAAGAGAAAAATAAACAACAGCAAAAAGAAAGTTGCTGGGCTGATAGCGTGATGTCACTTCTGGGGAACCAGAAGTGATGTCACGCCTCTCTAGGGAGTGTCAGATGAGGGTTCAAATCCCCATTTCTATTATGGAAGCTTGCTGAATGATATTGGGCCAGTCACATTGTCTAAGCCTAACCTACCTCACAGGGTGGCTGTGAGAAAACTGAGGACAAGAGAATGATGTTCTAAGCAATTTTAAGTCCCAGTTGGGGACAAAAGCAGAATATAAATAAATGCACACATTTCACTGTGACAACAGAAGGATAAAAATTCCCTCTTTGCATGTTAAGCCAGCAGTGCAAAACCACTAATAGACATAGGTCTATTGTGCATCTACTTTTTCTCCTTTATATCTGAACCACCCTCACTTTCTTCTTTTTGTTCCTATGCCTCTGCTTTGTGGTCACTCTACACATACACAGCTTCCAAACACAGGAGAAATAAGTGCTAGCTTACATAAGGTGGCGTCTCAAAATCTGTGGCTTTGGCTGCAAATCTAACAAGAGGTGTGCTTATTTACCAAGATTCCCAAAGAACTAAGGGTGTGTTTGAGAAAATCTACAATTTGTTCCATAAAGCTGGCTTGAAAAAAAGCAAATACTAATGGAATTAACTTTTTAAAAAATATAGGTGATGCTACCATAAGCCAGGTGTGGTTTTCTTTAATTTTTAAATTATGTACAACAATTACAGAGCATAAAATAGTTTTTTTTATCTTAAGCATGCAAACTGAATATCTTATGTTGTTGCTACAGTTTAAAGCTTTTAAATACTATTATCAAATATAATTTGCATTTAACAAAGGACAGGAGCTCTTGTCTGAGCAGCTCCCTTTCAGCAGTACCTATTAATCAACCAGAGGCTGACTCACTCATCTTCATTTATTGGTTAGCTCCCAATCAGTGTGATTGACTCCAGTGGTGGGTAGAATTTTGGGCCAAGCTATTTATTTAGGGTTCCTGGTAGCAGGCCCCACTTCCCAGCTCCTGTGACAAAGAGTCTGTAACAGGGGAGTAAACAGATGAGTTTAGCAGATGTGCGAGTTCAGCAGCTGGGTGAGGAAGCCAGGGCACTAGTCTCTCCATGTCCCTAAAAAGGGTAAGCACATTTCCCTCAAACAAATCTACATAAATAGGAATTATTTAAAAGGGGATTAAAAAATAAAGTGATTATGAAAGTAGAATGCCAGCAGGGGGTTGGAGACTATTCATTGTATTACTCTGAGTATAATATGTATCTGTCAGCTAGATAGAAGTCACGGGTGTGTGCTCAGTGCAAGGAGCTCCTGGTTCTCAGGGATTGAGTTCACACCCTCGAGGCCAAGGTGGCTGACCTGAAGAAGTAGATAAGATTCTCAGGGACTTGTTAGATGTGCTTGCTCTGAGAATGGCAGCTTCACTGCTGTCAGGGAACATGAGGGACAAGGGGAAACAGGGCATCATCCTGAAGAAATGGGGAATGTTTCCTCAGAAGGGATCCCTTCTATTGTTGGTGAATAGGTATCCTTTCACACCAAGGAACCATCCCTGGGCAGGGAGGGAGGAGGGCTCTTGGTAGTTGGTGATTCAATCCTTAGGCATAGATGGGTTGATTCAATCCTTAGGCATAGATGGATTGCAAACCTGCATACTGACCACATGGTGACTTGCCTGCCCAGTGCAAATGTAGCAGATATTGTGCATGGTCTAGATAGGCTCTAGACAGTGCTGGGAGGAGCCAGTGGTTGTGGTACAAGTTGGTACCAACAATGTGGGGAAATGTCATTGTGTGGTCCTGGAGGAAAAATTTAGGCTTCTAGGCAGGAGACTCAAGGCCAGGACCTCCAAGGTAGCCCACTCAGAAGTGCTGCCCATTCCACAGGCAGGGCCAGCTAGGCACAAATTAGGAGCCTCAATGGGTGGTTGAGATAATGGTGTAGGGTTTAAGTTTGTTAGGCACTGGGATGCTTTTTGGTGAAGGGTTTAAGTTTGTTAGGCACTGGGATGCTTTTTGAACAAGCAGGACCTGTACAAAACAGATGGCCTCCACTTGTCCTGAGAAGGAACCAGGCTGCTGGCACTTAAAATCAAAAAGGTGGCAGAGCAGTTTTTAAACTAAATCTTGGGGGAAATTTGACAGCAGATGAAATGTCTCTGGTTCAGGATGGGTCATCTCAAAGAGATGAAGGGGTAGCTGTTACTGTTCTACAGGACAATGGACTAGGGCTGGCCACTGAGAGGGTGACAAACAATATTGACTGCCTGACAAGGCCTAGAAGCCACAGGAGGAAGGTTAAAGGTCTAACTTGTTTGGAAAATTATAAATGTTTTTTTAAAAATATTTTTAATTGATTTTTATAAATCTACACCCTACAGGGAAAGGGACAGGGGAACAACTCTAAAACTACGACAAGTAGCATCTGAGATTACAGTTTACAGTTGAATATATTTCCTGTATAACAATAAGTAAAGAGGTTATATATTTATCTATGCCAAAATAGGTTTTACTAAATCTAGGTGATTTATAATCCAATGCATTGTATTTATTTTTTACTCTTCTGTTTCTTCGTTCTTAATGTCTTTGTGGCGGCTACTCCTTGACAATTATAAATGTTTATATACAAATGCTATGTGTCTGAGGTAAAATGAGGGAGCTGGAATGCTTAGTATCAAAGGAGAACATAGACATTGTGGACATTTCAAAAACTTGGTGAGATGAGGATAATCAGTGGGAAATTGTGATTCCTGGATATAAATTATATCAGAAGAATAGAGGGAAAGGTTGGAGGTGGAGTGTCAGAGAAAATATACAGTCCAGTAAAATTGAGAATGTAAGATAAATAGATTTGCTTACAGAAAGCTTAACTCTGGAGTTTATCACCCACCAGATCAAAGGTTAGAGGAAGATTTAAAAATAGCAAAAGAATTAAAGAAAGCAGCTAGATGAAATAACTGTGTCATAATAGGTCATTTTAACTACCCATACATTGATTGGGTCAATATGTGTTCAAGTCAGGAGAAAGAGATTGGTTTCTAGATATTCTCAATGACTGTGCCATGGAGCAGATGGTCACAGAACCTACCAAGGGAGAGGCAGTCCTGGGGTCCGAACTGATAGAGACTGACCAGGAGAGAGATCTTGGAATTGTGGTAAATATCTCCCTGAAAATGTTGACTCAGTGTGCGACTGCAATTAAAAAGGCAAATGCTCTGCTGGGGATTTTTAGGAAGGGGATTGTAAACAAATCACCCAGTATCATAATGTCCCTGTATAAATCTATGGTGCGACCTCATTTGGAATATTGTGTACAGTTCTGGTCACCACACCTCAAAAAAGATGTTATAGCATTGGAAAAAAAAGAAAGGGGCAACTAATATGATTAAGGGGATGGAACACCTTTCCTAAGAAGAAAGGTTAAAGAGGTTAGGGATCTTTAGCTTGGAGAAACAGCAACTGAGGGGAGACATGATAGAGGTTTACAAAAATATGTGTGGAACAGAGAAGATAGAAAAGAAGTATTTTCTTCCTTTCTCACAATATAAGAACTCATGGGCACTCAATGAAATTAATGAGCAGTAGGTTTAAAACAGACAAAAGGAAGTGCTTCTTTACCAAAAGAGTAATTAAAGTGTGTAATTCACTGCCGCAGGAAGTGGATGCATCTACAAGCATAGACAGCATCAAGAGGGGATTGAATAAACATATGGAGCAGAGGTCCACCTGTGGCTATTAGCCAAAAGGTATAGAGGAAACACTACGTCTGGGGCAGTGATGCTTTGTATTCTTGGTGCTTGGGGGCAACAGTGGGAGGGTGTCTGGATTTCTGGCCCCACTGGATGACCTCCTGATGGTACCTGGGTTTTTACCACTATGTGACACTGAGTGTTGGACTGAATGGGCCACTGGACTGATGCAACATGGTTTCTCTTATGTTCTTATGACTTGTGAAAAGATATTACTTATAAAGCTCATAACACGTCTAACATTCACATCATACATATTAAAATATCAATTTACCTTTGTGTAATAATGTAAGGAGAGCTTATATTAAAAAATAAAAATGGTTAATATTGATTCAAAGTGCTTTCTTATTTCAGCTGCAACTTCTCATTATATCTTCCCTTTTATAATCACTGTGGGGTTCACAATCAAACAATTTCTATTAATTTTGATAGCCACGCAGTTTGCCTGCCATTAAGAACACAAGAAGAGCCCAGAACAATGGTCCATCTAGTCTGTCCTGTCTCACTCAGTGGCCACCTGAATAGATACAACTCTTAACAATAGATAAGGGTTTGCTTTGTACTTACCCATAAACCACCTGGAAGTCCTCACAATTATCTTCTTCAGCTACTGAGTTTGAAGTGACAAGAGAAGGCAGACTTTTGGTACACTGGCACTTTATAATTTGAACTTCTGAGCAATCTCGAAGTCCCATGGGTTTTTATTAAGCTGCATGAGCTTGGAGGGCTTAGCTTTTTAGGCTTTAGAAGCTGTGAAGGGCACACCTCTATGGAAGTGAACTACCACTACTCAGAAGGAAAGCACTGGGCTGTTGTACTACTCTCATATTCTCAAGTAATCTATGGCTGCATCCACACAGTGCTGGATATTGCACTCTCATAGTACTATACAGCAATCATTTGCTACTGGATAATCCAGTTGTAAATGCTTGCAACAGTGCAACAAGAGTAAAAATCCAACAATGTGTGGAAGCAGTAGTTGGTGGTATTGCAAGGTTGTAATTTCCCATTGCACACGAGAGGGGGGGGGGTCAGCTTGTGTCCTACCATGTTCTGTTTCCTGGTGGTGGTAGAAAGTGCTGTCAGGTTTCCGCTGACTTATGGTGACACCGTCTGGTTTTCAAGGCAAGAGATGAACAGAGGTGGCAACCCTGGTAGCAACCCTGGACTTCCTTGATGGTCTCCCAAGTACTAACCAGGGTTGACCGTGCTTGGCTTTCAAGATCTGATGAGATCGGGCTAACCTGGGCCATCCAGGTCATCTATTTCATGTTGTTCAAGAATTCCACATTCTGGTCTTCCTAGAGGACTATTAAACTTTTTGTGGCTCGAGGAAGAGAAGGATGGTGTTGACTATACATTTGTCCAAGAGAGCACCGTAAATTCTACTAGGAGTGACCTTAATAAGTAGGTATACATTTCAGTCTTCTAAGAGGAAGTCATCTTCACGGAAACATTCTTAAGTTGTGAGAAATAACCACTGACCAGTTTGTGCCTTTCTTCTGTGCTGCTAATAGCTTCAGTTTTCTACTGAGCCTGCTGAAATCTAGAAAAAGGACATTACTGACCTCCAAGGTAGGGCTGCCAGTTCTGGGTTAGGAACTACCTGGACATTTTGGGGATGGAGCCTGGGGAGGTCAGGGTTGGGGAGGGGAAGGACCCCAGTGGGGTATAATGACATACAGTCCAGTTTCCAAAGCAGCCCTTTTCTCCAGGGCAACTGATCTTGGTTGTCTGGAGATCAATAATGGGAAATCTCCAGTTGCCACCTGGAGGTTGGCAACCATATCAGACCACAACTGAAACTTTCTTGTAATATGAATGTCTCAATACATATACAAACATGAGTATGGGAGGCAGGCAGTCAACATCTAACACAATATGTTCAGTATAGAGTCACTTATTTATCCTTGAACAAGCCTCTTACCACCTAAAGGAATCCATAACCTAATCTTTAGAACCTGTTAAACAACTTTGGAAAAGGAAACAGCAAAGACATGAGCTCACCTTGAAGCCCTGGTTTATTTAAGTGTTCTAAGTAGTCTGATAAGACCTCCTCAAAGATTAAATAAATATGTGATAACAGCCAAATCTCCGAGAACGACCAATGAAGCTCCTGTTTCCAGTATCAACTTTTTCTTGTGTTTTCACTGGAGATTGAAAAAGTCACCAGAATTCACATCAAATGTTAATATGCTGCAGTTCTTGGCTGCAAGGTACTTTCTTAACTAGTAGTGGACTGCACTCCAGGTTCTTGACACCCCTTAGGGTAGTGCTGCCAACCTCCAGGTTGTGGCTGGAGATCTCCCACTATTACAATTAATCTCCAGTTGATCACTCCACCAGGAGAAATTGGCCACTTTGGAAGGTGGACTCTGTGGCATTATACCCCATTGAAGTCCCTCCCCTTCTCACCCATGCCCTCCTGAGAATCCACCCCCAAATCTCCAGGTATTTCTGGCAACCCTACCTCAGGTTCATTGTGTCTGTGTCCTTGTTTCCCATTCACAACAAAACCACGAGACAGACACTGATCCCAGAATCCTCAGCAGACACAGATGCAGGAGGGAGCAGTGGGAATGTGACTTTCAAGCTTGAAGGTGATGATGAGGCTTAAAGGAGACAGATAGAGCCACTGCTGGACTCTCTTAAACTTCTATCCTATTAGTAAATAAGTGATGGTTGCAGGGGTCTCTAGGTAATGCCCATTTCTTGCTTGATGGGGCACAGCAACAGCAAGAGAAGTGGCTGTATCAGAAATTGGGGGGGGGGGGGAGAGCTGAGTCATGGGGGAGGGGGAAAAGAAGCTCAGGGCCGGGACTCAGAAGACTCTCCCTTTTCCTCCTTCCCCAACAGAACCACACACCTAATGATACAAATGCCATTGGCCAAGGGCTGTTCAACTGTCTCTCCCTCCTTCCCCCCAGTTTTACAGAATTCTGCACTAATTCCCCCCCTTTCCTCTCCCAGCTGGTGGAGATATGAGCGCTGCAGGGTGAGTGGCATTTGTGGAAATTATGGGGAGCAAGGGGACAAAACACACATGTGAAGAATGTTACATGGGGGGTGATTCCGTGTGCATGCATGTATAAGTGGAAAAGTGGGGGTAAAGGAAGGAAAGGAAAGGAAGGGGGCAGTGTGAGCTAGGACACTGCAACCAGTCGCTGATTTGTGACTGAAGTTTGCTGTACCTCCACAACCTCCCTGGCAAGGACACACACAGACATTATTTCCTCTTTTATCTTCTTCCCCTCCTCCATGCTTCAGCTTTCCCCCTCCAATTTCTGATGCAGCCACTTCATGCTGCTCTGTCTGCGGACATTGCTCCCCTCCCCCCTTTAAAAATGGAGAGGACCAGGTGTTCGGCATCTCCCCATTTTTCACAGTGGCTGATAACACAGCAGAGAATCCCCTAGTCCCCGGCAATATGGAAAATGGGGCTTCGTGGCTGCTTGGGCGTTTCAGAAAAAGACTGGTCAAGTTCAAGACTGGATTTCCCCCTTTTGCTTGCGTTCCTTTAGGTTCCCTTTCATTCAATGAACTAACACTAAAAGGCATGTGAAAAGCCTGAACCACAAGGATTTAAATGGAATGTGTTTGTTGGATGCTACTGCACTGCTGCGATACGACAATTGCATAATTTTTAAAAAACCTTTGGACGCCCCCCCCCCCACACATCACAAGTGATGTTCCCACCCCAATTGAGAAAAACTGCAGTTTTTGCTTGCAGCTGCAGAGTAAACACAGAGAAATACACCGGAGAAAAAAGAATGGTGCATATGGCAGGCACACAAACTCAATGTCAAGCTTAAAGGCTTGACTGCTCAGATTCTCCTGAGTAAGCTGTCAGTGCATAATGGGCCACAGTCCCACAGATCAGGGCCAAAATACATTATAGGAAATCCATGTATCCTCTGGCATGACATGTCCACCCCAGGGCATGTGAAGCCAGAGGAAAGGGCAAACAGCAGCACCCCTGTGCCTTTTCTGGTAATGAAAATGCCACAGTTCATCCACCCCTCCCCATTGCTCCATTTGCAGCTGAATGGATAAACCGAGAGCTTTAAAAAGGTGATTCCCATTGGGAGCCTATGTCCTGACAGGTGGATTTCCTATAATGTATTTTGGCCCTCAATCACTAGTAATTGTGCTAAACAACAGGATCCAGAACCTTAACAAAATTCACAGCAAGATGGAAACCACTATAAATATTATGAAACGCAATGAGAAATCATGTGGCTACTTCAGCATGTATAGAATCAGTAAACTAAACTGTCAAAGCTCTGCCAAAGGCACTATAGCATTGCAATAACTAGCAGAAAGTTAAACTTTGTTGATCTTTAAGGTGCCACTTGACTCAACCTTTTTTCTGTTGTTTCAGACCAACATGGTTACCCACCTAAATCCAGCAGAAAATGCTAATATGGGCAATCCTGTTCAACAGCATCATCACCCACTTCTTCTAGTTAGATGATGCCCCTGTAATGAACTCATTCTCTTCCTTAAAGGACCTTCCTGACACCTCAGCCCAGGAACATGAAAACAGATGGGAAGTTTTCCAAAGTCAGAATGTTTCTCACCATTTGTGAATATCAGAAATTACTGTGGTCAGATTTGGTGCATTAACTATAAGAAGGGGTATAGATTTGGTTAGATTGTATATTGATTTCTGCACATGTATTCTTAAAATACTTCCTTCAAGGTTGTGGTTCTTTTGGGGGATGCCACCTTTACATTTACATTGTCTCCCAGATACCAAACACCTTGTGGGAGATGAGGGCTACCTACCTTTCCTGTTGCCTACATTTTTCAAGCACTTGGACCCTGTTTTGTAACTGGGGGTGAAGTAAACTTTGGTTCTTCCTACAGAAACAATATGTCCCCTGCTGTGAGTTTTAATTATTCTATGGTCATTCTTTGCTAGGACTGTGGACTTCAAGGTATAAATTCCTGGAGATTTTGGCAGTGGGGGCCTGGGGAGGGCAGAGATTGGGGAGGAGAGGGACCTCAGCAGGTTACAATGCCACAGAGTCCGCCCTCCAAAGGAACCATTTTCTCCAGAGGAACTGCTCTCTTGTCATCTGGAGATCAGTTGTCATTCCAGAAGCTCTCTAGGCTTCGCCTTGAGGTTGGCAACCTGACTCTTTGCAAGTGCTGCCAATGAAACAACATGAAAAGACCTACCATGTCAGTACGTTTGTGACTGCTGTTAAGACACGGTGCTCTGTTTACAGCAGACTTGCTGGTCCCTACGTAGACTATGAATGCACAACAATGGGGTAGGGAGAAAAATATGATGTAGTAAATTAGCTGAAAAGGGGAGAAAATCTATAAAACTGGTTTGAAGGAGACTGAAAATGCTCCACAAGGCATAGACTGATGACAGCAAATGAGGGCCAAACCAGGTGTGACAGCATCCTCATCACTGTTACAAGGACACTGTGGCCATTTTAAAGTCATTTAAAAATGCGGTGAGTGCACTGTCCTGAGACACTCTTGTTCTCCTGTCTCACCACACCTTACTAACTGTCGAAAGGGCTGCACCTCCCCGTACAGCTGTTTTGATACTTTAAAAGGCCTGGAGGGGGGCAAAGGAACTTTGCTATGAGCCCAATCAGGCTCATGACTTTAAAATGGTGGTGGTACCTTCCTTGTTTTATCTCTATCCTCTTTTCAAAATGTTGGCCACTATGACTCCAGGGCAGGAGGGATCCTCTACCATTGAAACCTCCCTAGCAAATATCAGTAAGGCTGCTACTTCTGCCACTTCAATGATATACCATTTTTCAAACCTTTATGCCAAATTCTTTTTAATGCACTCAGTTTAGATTATTATACTTTCAGGTGCTTCACTACCCATCTGTTCTGATATGTTTTTTTAAAGAAAAAATATAGCTGTGCACACCACCCAACAAGCATGTTCTTGCCAAGGGCTTCATGTATATTGAGTATCAATGCAGCTGAATAAATGCCAAGAAGAACTTGCTAGAAGAAGAGGGCAGCGGCAGCGGGGAGGGGGGGGGGGAGTTGATCAATGGTGCCATCTACTGGACCCAACTGCAGAAAATCCCTGTCAGGATTTCCCTTTTCAGTTTCCATTTTGTCAAATATTTCTAATGAGAATGGTACGGGACAGAATTTTCACAGAAAAAGGCTTGACACACTCTACACAGTGTATTAAAGGGGAAGTATTAACTCTTGCAAGTAAATCTGGGCTCATGGTGTTTATTTATTAAAAGCACTATTCAAATCCCTCCCCTAAATCTAAAACTGGACTCTTGGGTCAGTTACAACATGATAGAAATAAGGGCACAGAACCACAAGTAAAAACAACACATCCATCAGCCAGTAAGGCACCCCACAACATCTATTTTGGTGGCACCACTCAAACCAGCATCATTGGTTGCCACCGGCATCCATGTAGGGCCTGGAATTACAACTGCTTGTCAGGTTCCCAGTCAGATCACCCTCCACACACACTTTGTCAGTGAATGCTTTATTTAGAGATATGAGATGCTATGGGTTCAAGCTCTTTGTTAGGACTGAATTGCAAAGGCGGGAAAAGCAAGATATAGGTAAAACCTCAAAATTCCATGCACATCAACATCAGCGTTACTACGGTGACTCTGAAAGATATACATCCATTATCTAGTCAAGCACAGTCTTTCTCCAAGGAAATTTCTCGTGTGAAAGATGTCTTGGGACCCCTTAGGAAAATAACCAAGCAAGCCTCCCTAATTCATTACACCCCCCCCCCCCCCCCCGCGGAATGCAATGTCAGGCCGAGGGCAGTGATAAGGCTACAGAATGCAAGCAAAATAAATCAGGTATGGACAATATAACCGTCTCAGCCAGCCAACCCACCCCTGATGCCTGATGCCTGAGTCTGACACTGCTCTTCAGATGACAGAGATAATGGCTGCATTGGAGGGTATGGCATTATATGCCGTACTGGTCCCTCCCCTCCTCAAACCCTGCCCTTCCCATGAATTTCCTAACCTGGAGTTTGCACCCTTAGTAAGAACTCCTGACTGATCTCTGACAGCGTAGTCAGCAAAAGATCTCCTAAAGGTCCTTTGGCTCAGGGCAGAAGGCTAGAGGGGAGGGGCAAGGCAGATCTCTCTGGGATGGGAATTCCAGAGCTGTGGCATCATGGAATATTCTTCTCCACCAACAGGTCAGATAAATTATTTGGGCTCCAACAAAGACTGAGCTATATGTTCAGCAGCAAACAGGATTCTCAACACTGGCTTTGCTGCCATCTAAAAAGCAGCAGCAGCGGTGGTGGTGGTGGGAATGGCAGTTGTTAGGGGGTATTTAGCCTTTCTTCTACCTACAACTTTTCCTCTGCAAACCCCTAGCTATTTTTCACCATGCAGATGGGATATAATATCAAAGCCTGACTGGGGGCAAAGTGGTTAAGTGTGCGGACTCTAATCTGGGAGAACCGGGTTTGATTCCCCTCTCCTCCACTTGCACCTGCTGATGTGACCTTGGCACATCATGCAAGCTCTGGCACAGCTGTCCTTGAAAAAGAGCAGTTTGTGTCAGAGTTCTCTCAGCCCCACCCACCTCACAGGGTGCCTGTTGTGGGGAGGGGAAGGGAAAGGAGTTTGTAAGCCACTCTGAGACTCCAAGTGAAGGGTGGGGTATAAATCCAATCTCTTCTTCTTCTTCTTCTGGAGGGAGGCTACATAGGAAAAGCAGTGGATGGTGAATGGGTCAAGCTACCACTCCTTCTGCCCACCCTGCAAATCCCTCTGCCAGTGCTTTGCATGATGGTGGCATATTGATTGGGATTCCTGTATTGGTGGTTAAAGGTCCAGTTCTGCTCTGGAGGCAATGTCTTTTGTTACGTTTTGTACTTAAGTACATATACTTTAGTAGATATGGATATGGATTATGTCAAACATGTATGGCACATGTGTGTCTGAGATCAAGAACCTAAAAAGGAAAGTCAGATGACTCAACGCTTGAAAACCACAGAATTGTTTTGGATTCATACCCTAAAAACTTTAACTCCATATGGTCTAAAGCAGGTGGACTGGTGTGTGGTATGATTTTATGACAGTTCAGCATCTAGTCTGGAATGTTATGCTATATGGGGGATGTGCAATAACATGACTATTTCAAGGCATTCCAGAAGGATTGCATCATCTAACACCTGGTATAAAGCTCCAGCACTTTTGTCTATCAGCACTGCTTTTTGCTAAAGGGACATTTTTGCTGAGGACACCTTGGCTTGAACTAAACAATCATTGAAAGGCACTTTCAGAACCAGAAGTAACAAAATTAATTTTATTTATTAATTACTTTTGAATTAAGTTTCAATACTGTAAATTGCATTGGTTAATAATTGGATCTTGGGAGGCCTTGTTTATACTTTTATTCTGTGCCTAGTGGTTTCACTTTGGAAGTAAGTCAATATGTGTTTTTGGTATAATATAGGCATTGTTTATTTATTCATTTTATTATTTGTATTTAATTTACTTGTTTTTATTTTTTATTTTTTACAGCAATTCTTTTCTGGTCCATTTTGTATCCATGTTGTACAGGCCCGTAGTGCCCACGGGGCTCATGCCACCCCCGTGGTTTTTATCGGCCCCCCTCCAATCCTCGGCTCCCCCTCCCCCCTCTGCACCACCTGCTTCTGCTCCCTCAAAAAACAAAAACAAAAAACCCAAAACCAAGTGCCGAGCCAAGGTTTCTGGCTGGCTCTTGCGCTCCCTCCTCCTCCTCCTCCAGCAGCAGTGCTGCTGGCGGCTCCTTGCTGGGTCAGAGCGGGCGCGAGGAGCGGAGCCGGTGGTGATGGGCAGGAGATCCCCATTCCTAGGGGTCATTTCCTGAAGGAGTGCACAGGAGCGGAGCTCCGGCAGTAAAGAGCCCAGGGGGCAGGCACATGCAACAAGCCCCACCCCCTGCTCCCAGCAGCCCTCTTTCAGAGCAAGAAGCAGCCAGGTAAGTTGCAGAGCCCTCCCCCGGTCCAAAACAGTCCAGTGGCACCTTTAAGACCAAGTTTTATTCAGGTACAAGCTCTCCCTCCTCTGCGAGGACAGAACTGCACGTCCCCTCCCCCCCTCGATAGCTAGCAATCCAAAACAGTCCAGTGGAGCCTGAGCGGTAGGTGTTGCCTTCTAACACACTTCCAGTAATGTTAGGGGGTGTGGTATATGCAAATAACTTATTCTAATGAGTCATGCTAATGAGCTCCTGCACCTCTTTTTCTATGAAATGACCCCTGCCCATTCCTGAAAAAACTGCTGTATCCAACTTTTTGACTCCCCAAAGCTCATTCCCTGAAACTCTTGCTGGCTTTTTTCAGGTGCTGCAGCTGGACTCGAATCCAACGATCCAGCCGTGGAATTCAAACCCCCCCACCCCTAGAAATGGACCATCAGGATCCCCTCCCGTGTGTGCTTCCTCCTCGGGGTTTACTTCCCGAGTAAGCCCACCAGGGTGTCGCCGCGCTCCCAAGTCCAGGCCCCCCAGTGCTCCGGCTGACCCCCCTTCCGGATGCCCCACGACGGAGCCAGCTCCCCTCGGCAGGTCTCCCCTGCAGACAGCCACTGGACGGGGCTGACCCCCTGCCCTCCTCTCCTCTCCTGTCGCCAGAGCTCCTTGACTGGAAGAAGGGGAAGAGTTTCACGTCCGCCCGCCTGCAGGAACCGCAAGTCCCCCTCCTGTCCCCCCCAAGCTATTGGGCTCCAAGGGAGAGAGCGCCTCGCCCCCTCTTCCGTGCAAGGGGGAACAAGCCCCCCCACTCACACACCCACCGACCCGGCCCTCTGTGCGATGAGGACCAGGTGAGTGCCCCCCGTCCTCTAAGTGCACAGGGCGGGCGTGCCCGGGCCGGGGTTGGGAGCATCTTTCCGGGTGACAGCTTAATTTAATTAACTTTGGCTGGTGCCCCCCCGGCCCCCTCCCCCAAAACTCCTTAGCTACGGGGCTGATGCTGTACAATAGTATTGTACTACAGTATAAGCCAATTTGTTCCTCATTATGTTTGACCTCTGAAGAAGGCCTAAACAGGCTGAAACACATCAGGTCAAGTCCACTGGCCCTTGTGTGCCCTTGGGATTTTCGGATTTTTATATGAGGTGTCATTGGGCCCCTATGTGTTTTTAACTCTTTACAAATAAATACATGTATTTTTATATATTATATATATATATATTCAGTTTTAATTGTTGGTCCTCTACTCTGTTTGACTAACCTTTTTAGGTTCTTGATCCTAGGTTTCAGGGTTAAGTTTGTTTCCCTGTTTTGTTCACATGTGTGTCAGACACACTGCCTTTCTCTTCCAAATGCATGCAGACATGCAAGGACTGAGCTCCTACTTGTGATATTTGAAAGGGAAAAGCAGCAAATACCACATGCCTGCACAGGTCACAGCACTACCAATAGCCCTGGCAGTTGGGAAAAAATTGCATTTCCTCAGCATGAAGATAATGGTCTTTTCCGCATTCTCATTTCCCTCTCTTGCGTATTCCTGTTGTTCGGGTTTTTTTTCTGGTTCCGCATGTATTTTGCTCTCTCTAGAAGCGATATTACAGCGCTTTATGTCGCATAAAACCCTGCAGTTAAATCTGCAGGGAGATATGCCAGACATAAAGTGATGTAATATCAAATTGACCACTAGAGGGAGCAAAACACATGCAGAACAGTGGGGGAAAAGCAACAGGAACACACAAGCAAGGCAAATGAGAGCGTGGGAAAGCCCAATGATTGTAAAAAGGCACCTGGATTCTGCCTAACTTGCACATATTTCACTGACCTCTGTTTGTGAGAAATGGACTTTAATTTCTCTCTTCTTAGAGATATCTTGAATTTTCTCTCCCTAACTTGTTGTGCTATTGTATCCTCAGCTTGTGGGTTCTGGATGGCAGAACATGGAATGAATCTTGCAATAATTTAAAGGGGAAAAATATTTTTACTTTTTGCTTAAGATCATCAATTTGTAGTCAATTTTAATCTGATTTTAATGATGGCAATGGTAATTTTTATTATTGCTATGGTGCCTTTTGTATTTTGTAATGGCCAATGGCTCAATACAATAAATTTACTCGTACTTGTACAGTATAGTTTCAAGTCTGACTTGGGTCATTAATCTCCATCTAATCTGCCTGCTGCACAAGGCTTAACATCATATCGTTTAACAAAAACATGATTTTAGTAACTTTATAGAACAGTGACTGAACTTTAAAAGATTTGGAAACAATTAACTTTTCCCTCCTTCACAGCTTGTCACCCCCAAAGTCCATCTCTTTCCTCTTGCTGGTGGCCCAAGAAATCTCCAGCTGAACTCTCGGTGGACCGGCTTCCAAGATTGTATTTGAAGAAGAAGAGTTGGTTTCAAGTCCATAGCTGGGAATTTTTAAGTCAGAGGGTATTTATATTCCAAAGGGGGCACTGGCTAATTTAATTGAAGTTAATTTATAAAACTGTACCAGAAATGGGGATGGAATGACAGAGGAGGAAGGGGGGTATGGAGAGAAAGAAAAGAGAGGCTCTCAAGCAGGGAAGGTGGCCAGATGGAGGAAGCTTGGGAATGAATACGCTCTCTAAAAAGCAGCCGCCAGAGATCTGCAGGGTTTATTCATGTGAGTATGTGCGCCTCAAGTTGGGCTGGGAAGGAAGGCAAGCAGGCAGGGAGGAGGTGAAGAGAGCAAAATTTGCTCAGCAAAGGGATTCCGAATACATCGGAGTAGGGTGGGGAAGGAGAGAGAGAGAGAGAGAGAAAAAAGTGATACCGCTTACAACTAACCAAGGGTGAGCAGGGCAAACTTGGAGGCCACTGCGCTGACCATCTTGCCAGCTGCCGGTGGGGGACTCTCCCTATTCCATAGAACAGCTTTCCTGCTGCCATTCCTGGGATATTTTATCTCTTTTGTCCACCCCATTTACTGAGCTAGGACTGACAGACAATAAGTTCATCCTGAACAAACGCGGACCAAGAGAAAGAGACCTCAAAATATCTCACAGAAATTCAGGGTGAGGGTCCCAGCCTACAAATCCTAGGCCTTTAGGGAGGCAGAATGCCAAGATTTTTTTCTCCCCTAAGCTTCCTTCCCACTTCTCTTCTTCTCGTTTGGACAGGCATCGACCTCAGGAAGTGGACAGAGGGAGCTACACTTCATGTGTTCTGTCCTCCTGCCCACTTTCAGGCACCCTGTGTGAAACAAAGGGGCAAGTTTCACTCTCACCCGGGTGAACCTTGCCTAGCCTGCCCACTTGGTGGCTCGGTTGGCAGGGCGTGCACTGCAGGTGGAGACCGACTCACCGAGGCAGCCACTTGGCCCCGAAAGCAGCAGACCAGGCAAGAGAAAGAGAGGCAAGATGAGCAGCGTGGGAGTGGAGGGTGGGGCTTTCCTTGCCGAGGAGAGATACAGAGTGACATGAGGCTTGCTGCTGTCACTGGTGGCAGTGGCAAGCACAAAAAATAAGTTGGGGAGCCTGGCCAGGGTGGTAAGTTGGGGGCCCTGGCAGAAAGTCGAGGGGTTGGGCCCCGAAATGCCCCACTGTAGCTATGGGCCTGGTTGGTTTTATACCCTTGCCCTTCACTACCTGAAGGAGTCTTGGAGTGGCTTACAATCTCCTTACCTTCCCCTCCCCGCAACAAACACCCTGTGAGGTAGGTGGGGCTGAGAGAGCTCTGAGAGAACCAGCGGTCAATTCGGGGGGATCGCGGGGGATCGCAGTTCCCCCGGGTGAGGTGGGGGGGCGAGGCACACGACAAAGCCCCACCCCCTGCTTCCGGCCGCCCCGCTTCTGGCCCTCATTCAGCCAGGAGGAGGCAGGAGAAGAGGGAGGGTAAGTTGCTTCCTCCCCGCCTCTCCCCACCCCTGCCTGCCTGGGGCCAGAGAGGGCCTTGGCGGGGCTTCCTCGCACTCCCGCCGGCCTTGCAGGTCCACCGCCGGGCCCCTGATGTCAGGGGGTGTGGCATATGCTAATGAGTTATGCTAATGAGTTCCCCTAGCTCTTTTTCTACGAAACGACCCCTGGAGAGAACTTTGACTGACCCAACGTCCCCTAGCTGGCTGCATGTGAAGGAGTAGGGAATCAAACCCTGTTCTCCAAATTAGAGTCCAAATTAGAGTCTTAACCACTACACCACAGCCAGCTCTCTTTGTTGAAAGCTAGCTTGAAAAAGCAGAAATAACCCTGTTATTCCTTGGAGGAATCCCATCCAAATACTAGCCTGGGTCAACCCTGCTTAGCTTCCAAGATCTGATGAGATCAGACTAGCCTGGGCTATCCAGGTCAGATCACTATATGCCCCATAAAAATTGTGTCTGTTAGAGATCCTGCTATAGGTCTACTTGGAAGTAAGACCCATTCAGCAGATCTTCTGCTTCTCCATACAACTATCTCTTTAAATGTTTGTCCTTTGTTTTACAGGTGGTTCTGCTTAACAAATGACTTCTAGTTTACTTACAGTGGCTGTAGTATATCGGAATGGATCCAAGGTAGGGTGGTGGTGATGGTTAAATTAATGCCTTTCTCTTAGTAGCTTTTTTATTTTTTATTATCATAGTTCTGTACAAAAAACAACAGAGGCCATCGCTTTGATTTCAGACAGAAAAACCCCCTTCAGACAGCTCAGGAATGCTGTGAGTAAACCGGATGTAGTTAGGTAATCAGAAGTATCTATCAAACAGAAAAGCAAACTATAGAGGGCCAGTTCCAGTAAGGCATCCAGACAGGATGCATCCAGAACCTTCTGCCAGCCAGGACTCAGCACCATACAATTTGTGCTGCAAGGCTAGCTACAGAACGGAAGACAAGGAGGCTGTGAAGCCTGTCACAAGATTGGGGGGGGTCACCTTAATCAGTTCGCTCCCTGATCTGTCATTCAGAGGGTCTCCCTATCCATTGGCTGCTTTGTCTGAGTCCTGCCTCCAACATTCTCAACAGTTTGCTGTTCCTCTCCCCCGCACAGCCAATCAGAACACAGAGGTCATTTGCATATGTGGCCTGACTGGCCTTTGCCTCTAACATTCTAAACAGTTTGCTGCTGCTGTTCTGAGGTAAAATACATTTCCCCTTAGTGCCTGGTGGGGAAAACCATTGTTGCAAATCTCCAGATGAGGGCTGAAGATCACTCAGAATTACAACTGCTTTCAAGATGGCAGAGATCAGTTCCCTGGAGAAAATGGTGGACTCTGTGTCCTTATATCCTGCTGAGATGGCCCCCATATGACAGCCAATGTGACGTAGCAGTCAGGGCATCAGAGCATGGTAGAGGCTACAGGTGTGTGGGGGGTGGAAAGCTGAAGAGTGAGGGGAAAATAAAGGAAGGTTGATGATTGGCTGGGAAGGAGATAGGGTTGCCAACTCCAGGTGGAAAATTCCTGGAGATTTGAGGGACGGAGTATGGAGAGGGTGAGGTTTTAGGAGGGGTGGGACCTCAGAAAGGTACAATGCCATAGACTCCACCCTCCAACCCAGCCAGTCCCTCCCAGGGAACCACTGTTGCCAATCTCCAGATGAGGGCTGGAGATCACTCAGAATTACAACTGCTCTCCAGGAGGGAGGGCCGAGGAGATGGAAAGCTAAAGTCAAAGGGGCAGATCAAGGTAGGTTGATGGTTGGCTGGGAAGGAGATAGGGTTGCCAACTCCAGGTTGAGAAATTCCTGGAGATTTGAGGTGTGGAGCCTGGAGAGGGTGGGGTTTGAGGAGGGGTGAGACCTCAGAAAGGTACAATGCCATAGACTCCACCCTCCAACCCAGCCAGTCCCTCCCAGGGAACCACTGTTGCCAATCTCCAGATGAGGGCTGGAGATCACTCAGAATTACAACTGTTCTTCAGGTAGCAGAGATCAGTTCCTCTGAAGAAAATGGTGGACTCTGTGTCATTACACCCTGCTGAGGTCGCCACAGCAAATTGACACTGAGTGCCCAGGACTGGGGCACCCGTCCAGAGCCTCTTTCTAGAGGTCGTTGTATTTATTTCCACAACGTGCTTTATTCCTAGTTTACTAAAAAAACAAACCAACTCCACCTTGTAATACAGTTCTGCACTGCAACCACTGGGGGGCATAGAAGGCAGAGCACAGTAAATAGCAGTTGCTTTGCTTTGTGCTTAGAGTGCCTTTTACTGCAAGGAGGCAAATGCTTACATATCTTGCTAAACTCATCGACAAAGCCAGCGCTGGGACAAGACACGACCAGCAAGCACAGCTCATGGCTGCTACAGTCACCGTCAGGCTGCAGCCTCCTAGCAAGGTTGTTTTCAGCAGTCTTCCATTCCTTCCACCCGGCTCCATAATTTTGTCTGCTCATCCAGATTTTACCTGTTAGTCTATTGTAGAAAATGACACAACCTTTCCTCTTTTCTTAATTTCTCTTCCTCTTTTCCACTCTTTTCTCCATTTTGCTCTCTTTCTTTCATGACATGCCTTCATTTTTATGTCCCCCTTTCTAATCACCCCATATTTCTCAGTCTTAGTCTCAATTCCTCACCTCTGTCTTGGTTCGCAATTTATAAGTAAATAGTAGTATAGTGACAAACCCTTGTTAATACTGTGAACTGTGTGTATGTGAGTTAATAGTTCCTCATGATCTATCAAAGTAAGAAAAGGATGCTTCCCCTGCTTTACATGCATGGTAATGGAATGTTAATCTGATCTAGCGGTTACGCATCTGGAACAGAAGTTAGAATTCCTTCTGCCCCCCTCCCCAAGTAGGCTTAATTATATTTAAACACTGTTCAGGCAGTGGGTTGTTGCATTTGTGGGACATCTAATATTCCTCTGTAAATGCCATTTTACTACTGTAAACAAGAACATCCACTGTGAAATATAGTGCTAAAGATAAAATAATATTATAATTGAAATATATATTGTAATCGTTATTTCTAATATTCTAAATATGATGGTCAATACAAAAATATCAGAGCTTAGTCCAGTATCAGTGAAACATACAAAAACCCTTAAAAGGGAAAAATCCCAAGAGCAATATTTCTGGGTCAAATTAATCACAATCTGCACAGTGTCCAAAGCACATATGAAATCTGTACTGTGTCCAAAGTACAAATGAGATATGGCTTCAGGCAGACTCCCATGTTTCGGTGGTTAGGTGGTAAGGAAACTGGCAGAGTATCTACATAGAATCACAAGCTATAGTGTCACCAATAATTTCTCATACTTCATGAATATATATATATATAAACAGGTCATATATTAACAAATATACGAGTTAAGTGTTAATATGAAAAAACTCACCAAACCAATAAAGATAAAGTATTTTCTCCAGTCTAAGCAATTAAACTTTCAACGTAGACCTGCACTCACAATCTGTTTTAAGGAAATAAATGTTGCTACCTGTGGCGGAATTTTGGGTTAAGGGAGCCTTGGCCATTTATGTATAAGATATATTAAAAAGATGTAGCAAAAGTAGACTTTGGTTTCTTCCCATGAAGCACTACAGTATGTCCAATGCCTGCTTCCTAGTTGCAAAGTGCTGCCTGGCTGTGAACAAACTGTTTCCTATACATACCTCACATTCCTTTAACCAAAATGCACTAAGCCCGAAGGCTGAATCTCTAGAGATTTTTGTCTATGCCTCACCTGCTCGGGTCAGAGGCTTTGACCTATCTGATAGCCCTTAGGGAGGAAAAGTTTATGGTTTTATGGTGCCATCAAGGGGGAAGACGGGACGGCAAAGGATGAGATGGTTAGACAGTGTCATCGATGCAACGAACATGAAATTGAGCAAACTTCAGAGGACAGCAGAAGACAGGAGGGCCTGGCGGGATCTGGTCCATGGGGTCACGAAGAGTCGGACTCGACTGTGCGACTGAACAACAACAACAAGGGGGAAGGTCTGGCTACTGGTGCACTCATGACATTCCCACAGGACGTTTGATGTATGTCTTTTATTATCTCGCAAAAAAGAATAAATATTGTCAAGGTTCCCTTGTTCAGCACCACCTCCTGAATGCCCTTTTGGGGTCTTCAGGTGGTGGTCAAGAATAATCTCTTTCTTAATTCTGTACACTGCTCTTTTTGGTGAATGCTCTGAGCTTTTTTATATTATATACATATACTTATCTATTATTTTATATATTCAAATAAATAGATCGTACTGCAGGCTTGTGTCCTCTTTCCTACCAAGATTTGGTGTCCTGCCAGAATCCCATACAGCCCACTGAACCTAAGTGAAGCTGGTACACCAGGTGAAAGCCTGGTGACCATGAAAATTATTATTTTTCTGCAACACTACCAAAATTTATCAGGAACACGTGGCTAATGGGAAACAGCTGCACTACCCTCCTACAGTATACCTTTAAAATACCGTGTTCTATTAGTATTAATTTAGAAACAGGGAAATGTTTCAGCAAGGCATTTGTACTCATTAATATAAATAGTACAAAAGAATATACATAAGAAGGGACATTTAATGGGTGGCCATGACATTTCATAAAAGGCATAAATAAAAATTGTAAAATTACAAAATTACAAGAAAACTAA
Source organism: Gekko japonicus (assembly GCF_001447785.1). Classification (NCBI taxonomy): domain Eukaryota; kingdom Metazoa; phylum Chordata; class Lepidosauria; order Squamata; family Gekkonidae; genus Gekko; species Gekko japonicus. Next base: position 197,134 of record NW_015168678.1, read on the forward strand.
CAGTTTTTACAAAAAAAAAAAAAGATAAATCCAGATCAAACAACTGGAGAAGTTTAAAAATTCCATGTCCAAAGAAACGTTTGATTCCTGACTTAAAGAAACAGAGGAGGAGGTCAAACTTTTTGAAAAGAAAATTAGGGACATAAAAATCAAAAAGTTGGAAAGAGATGATGGGGACTAAGGCAAATAGAGTTCTCCCAACTTTACAACAAAAAGAAGGGTTACATGGGCAGACTCTAGAAACAACCAGGCAGGCTATGAGACTACTGATGATGATGATTCTACAACAACATCAGGAGAAGAGGGAACTATCTATAGGCTTACATTTGATCATGAGACCAAGAGACAAACAAGGGGGAAAAAATGTTCAGGGGAGGAAGAAAACATTGTTATATAAATCTTTCCTCTAGAATACTGAATATTGAATCTTGGACTTAGTTTTGTCCCAACTCCCCATTACAGTCCGTTCCAGACCAAGGTGGACTTATATAAACTGATCAGGATGCTGAAGTTGAAAAAACTATTCGGTAATGATTTTTTTTAACCTAATAAACATAGAGCAAAATTGACTTTTTCTCCTAACATCTCTGACTCATCAATTCTAACTTTTGAGTGGCTTGTTCTTAAAGAAATAGAAGTATTAGAGAGAGGGGCAGGTAGAGTTAAATACAACCTTACCTCCCATGAATCTAAGATTCTTGAGGATTTGACTAAGGATAGTTCTATAGTAATTAAACCTGCCAATAAAGGAGGAGTAGTGGTCATATTAAATCATGAAGACTACTGTGCTGAAGTATATAGGCAGTTGAGGGATGACTCCTTTTATTAACCCATTTTGAGGGATCCTATAGAAAATATTAATAAGGACAGTACTTAATGAGGGACTCTCTATGGGTATTTTGATAATGCCATGTTTAAATTTCTTTGTAATGAATATCCCCATGTCCCTACTTTTTACGTCTTGCCAAAGGTGCACAAACCCAGGAATTTACCTGGTCATCCTATCATATCGAGGTTTAGAGCCTTTATCCAAATATCTGGACTCATTTTTGCAACCGGCAGTGCCTCAGGCTCCTTCATACATTAAGGACACCAGGGACTTTATTTTAAAAATAGAAGGCTTAAAGATCCCCCAAAATGCAGAATTTGTGACATTAGACGTTTCGTCTCTATACACCAATATTCTGCTTGATGAAGCTCAACACTACATTCAGTCAGTACTAGATCAGCGTTTAAACCCTAACCCTCCAACTCACTTTCTCCTTGACTTAGCAGATCTTGTATTGGAGAAAAACTATTTTAGATTTGGAACAGACTTTTCCTGAAAATAAACGGTGTTGCAAGGGCAGTGCTTTTGCTTCAAGCATGGCCAGTTTATTTATGCTATGATTAGAAATGGAAGTCATCTTGAATGAAACAGTGAATCCATTTTTGATAACACTATTTTTTTTTACAAAAGATTGATAGATTTTTTTTTTTTACTGTACCCAAACTGAAGAAATTACAGAGTGGATGAACAACATACACCACTCTATAAAACTTACTTGTCAACATGATGGGGCACCGATTAACTTTCTGGATACTATAATATTTAGAACAACCCACAGAACACTAGTGGTAAACACATTTACCAAAAATACTGATAGAAACTCCCTTCTGCATTACAATGGCTGCGGTCACACACATTCAATAATTCACTTTCAATCTGCTTTCAATGCACTTTCCAACTGGATTTTTACAGTGTGAACTGGCAAAATCCAGTTAGAAAGTGCACTGAAAGTGGATTGAAAGTGGATTATTTAGTGTGTGTGGCTGCAGCCAATGTATACCATCTCAGACATTTGCGATCTAGCCTCCCCTGTCAATTTCTACGTATTAGGGGGAACTCAACCTTTGAAGCAGATTACAGGAGGGACGGTTTGAAGTTATACCACCAATTTAGGAATCCCAAGTGGGTCTGCTTGCCTCCAGTATGATATGTCAGAATGCTCAGGATGTTCACTAAGATTTGTTGCTTCTTAATCACTAACAAATATTTGCTTCTCTTTGAGTCTTCGTTGCCAGAAGGATTTATGCACCATTCGTTGTTACTAGATTTGGACTCTGGATGGATGAAACAAGGGCTTTTACTCACTCAGTCAGTCAGTCAACCTTTATTGATACAGAGGGCTTTTACTCCAGTAAAACTGAGTTGTATCCTAACGATGGCTTACAGACACCCGGTGACCAAGGCAAAAACTCTGCTGACAATGGCAAAGTCCTAAAGTCACTGGTGCTGGAGGGCTTAGCTGCTAGGTGTCTCTCCAGCATTTGATTGCATTCACTGATTTGGCCATCACAGTGTGACCCCTGAGATATTGCTTTTGTGTGTTGATGATTCACTAGGGAAGAAAAACTAACAAAGATATTCACTGTGGAAGAAACAGAAGAAGGCTGCAAGTATTTTTTTTTTAAACAACCCCTCTGTAATGGGGCAATGAGCAATAGCTACATGGTACCATTTATCGGAAACTTTTAACAGGAATCGGATACATATGATTCAGTATTACCACTGTCATAAGAGTGGTTAGTTGCAAGTAACATGCACACACTTTTTTGGCTCAGTACTGCAGCCTTGAGCAATGTGCTTTTTGTGGTGTTTGATCAAGAACTGCTCAAATAGCTGGGCCAAGGGTTGGAGCTTTGGCTTCCTTTGAGTAGCAGGTCAATACTTTAGAGGCAAACTGGATATGGGCTGAAGGTGCATGTAATGGGGAAGCAGTCATTGAGCCTATCTCAGGGGAAACCTAGTAGAGATAGGAACTGAAACTGGAATGGTGACAGAGAGGCCAGGGTTGTAGAAGAAATCAAGCGGGCTCCAGATGCTTCAGAGCTGCTTCTGCATTTAGGGATGAGATCAGATTAATTCCATGGTACATCTGATTTTCAAGTTCTGAACCATTTCATCCACAGCACCAACTTCCATGTATGACATCTTTCTGCTTCTCTGAACTGATATCCATCACTCGATCATTTGAAGCTAAATGTCATTGTACACACCTCACTTAATTGAGTAATAAGAAGTTCCATTTTGTAGGTTTGCACAGGTGGAGGTAAAGAGCCATTCCTATAAGACAGCAGCTCCACTACCAAAGTAACATAGAGACTAGACTACTGTAATGCACTGTACATTGGTCTCCTTTCAAAATCAGTTCAGAAACTCCAGTTGGTGCAGAATGCCATGGGTTAGTTATTATCAGGAGCTAGATGGAGCATGCATGTTATTCCCATTCTGCAGACACTCCACTGGCTGCCTATCAGTTATTGGGCTTAGTTCAAGGCAGGGCTATTTTGGGGCAGGAACGCACAGGAACAGAGTTCCGGCTGGCTCCCAAGTTGGCCACGCCCATCAGGAACTCATTAGAATAATAGGCCACACCCAACAGCAAAAACTCATTAGGATTAGCTACATTAGGGGTGTGTGGCCTAACATGCAAAGAAATTCCTGCTACAAAAAAAGGCCCTGGGTTTTGACAACAAACAAGGTAAACAGAATAAGAAGCAAAAGGTGGGTGTGGCTGGATAACCACACTTCTGGTAACATGTGGGTGCGGCCTAATGTGCTAATGAGCTGTGCTGTCAGGGGTGTGGCCCAATATGCTAATGAGTTCCTGCTGTTGGGTGTGGCCTATTATGCTAATGAGTTCCTGCTGGGCTTTTTCTACAAAAAGAGCCCTGGAAGGTATGGACTAGCAGATGTAAAGCTCTTTATGGCCTTGGTCCCTCAAATCTGTGGGACCACCTCTTCCCCTATGGTCTACCATGACAGCTTTTCTCATCTGAGCAGGGCCTTCTGCAGGCGCCAACCTGCAAATGGGCAAAATTGACAACTGCCCGTACATGTGCTTTCTCAGTTGTGGCCCCCACCTTATGGAATGGCCAGCCCAAGGAGGACAGGAAGGCTCCCACTCTCCTGGCTTTCCCCAAATATGCAAAACTGAATTACTCAAGAGGGCTTTTCTATGCAGGCAATACAAAATGATTCAGCCCATATCCCGCCTTTCTGCTCAACAAGAACAACTATGGCAGCTAACAAATATAAAAAATTCTAACAAAGTACAAAAATCAAATTCTCAGTCATGATTAATAAAATGGCCCTAGCAGTACTATCATAAACAGAATTACCCTCTTTGGAAATCCATTGAAGTCAAGGGGCTTAAAAGGGGATAACTTTCCTTAGGTTTTGAATACTTTTAAAGGCATGAGCTGCCAGGAGATGGGGCTGAACAGATGGAAAAGCCCAGTCTTTGCTGCAAAATTTACCACAACATGTTTGTTATACCCAGCCTACATGACTTCCCTCATGTTACCCAAAGAGGCAGTCTACTAATTAGTTGGGGGAGTTAGCTTAAAGGAGATTCTCCACTTATGTTTATGGGGATTTTTCCTTTAAGAGAATTCTCAAAATAAACCAGGCAAATGCTCAACTGGAAAGGTTTTTTTGATTAAAAAGAGAAAGAATAAAAATTAAACTACACACACAATAAACACACACACAGAGCTAGCTAAGGAAAGGAAGGGTGGAAAGGGGAAAAGGGCTATAATTACCAGTCTCGGAGGGAAGATGTAACTTTTGTTTCATGTAACTTTTGTTTCATACTTGCACACAGGGGTCATTTTGTAGAAAAAGAGCTGCAGGAGCTCATTAGCATAACTTATTAGCATATGCCACACCTCCTGACATCACCGGAAGTTTGCACCAGCCCCTCTGACATTCTGGGGGAGCTGCCGCCATACCTTTTAAGGTGCCCTGAAGGAGAGCTGGGGGAGCCAGAATGACATCACACGCGAGAGGTGGAATTTGCCCCTACGAGTCCAAGGCCACCACCCTGGGGCTCAGGGAGGCACGAGAACGTTTTGCCCCACCCCCCGCCAACGTTGCAGCTGCCGCCGAGAACAGCAGCGGTGGCCATAACTTTTTAAAGAGCCCCGAAGGAGAGCTGGGGGAGCCAGAATGACATCACACGCGAGAGGTGGAATTTGCCCCTACGAGTCCAAGGCCACCACCCCAGGGCTCAGGGAGGCACGAGAACGTTTCGCCCCCCCCCCGCGGGCGTCGCAGCTGCCGCTGAGAACAGCAGCGGTGGCCATAACTTTTTAAAGAGCCCCCAAGGAGAGCTGGGGGAGCTGGAATTTGCCCCTATGAGTCCAAGGCCACCACCCCGGGGCTTAGGGAGGCGGGGGAACCTTTCGCTCCCCCACGGTTGCCCAATTGATGGCTTGTGGGAGCAGGGGGAGGGGCTTATATGCCCGCCCCCGGGCTCCTGACTGGCGGCGTGGTGCTTTGGTGCGCTCCGGCAGGAACCGAGGCCTGCTTGCACACACACAGTGTGGTCAGATGGCTCTGCTGCATTAAAGCCTTGGGCACTCTCCTAACTATAGATCCCAACAATTGCTGCATGGAATGTGGTTATGTAAAAGTTCAGGCAACTGCTGGGTGTTTTTTGGTCATGCGGTTAGCTAGTACCTGTATCTTTTCTATTAAGGCAAGTAACAGCTTTGGGAGGACAGGCTGATGAACATCATGGAAAATGGTACAAGGAGGCAAGGTTTCTGCCCCAATGCCATTGAGTCTCCATTTGACATGATAGGAGATATACAGTACAACTCTAAACAGTTACACCCTTCTGAGTCCATTGAAATCTGTAGGCTATGAAGAGTATAACTCTGTTTAAGATTGCACTGATAATCACTGGTCTTCAGTGTCCTGTTTACTTTGGCCTTCAGTGATATAATGCAAGCAAGTTACCGCTCTCAGACACAGCTGCTTAAACAGCCACCTTAGTTTAACCATTTTAAAACAATCTGTTCAAGGTTGTACGAAGTTCAGGTGTTTGCTTTGCAAGATGCCTGATGTTTGCATGCAGAACAACAGATTAGATTTTGTACTTTTGCTCCACAGGTGTCACATTGCAATTGAGCCTTTGCAGTCTGCTGAACTGGCTAATTTATGAAATTTCATATTCCCTCTATTCATGAAGAAGAAGGAGGAGGAGGAGGAGACTGGATTTATACCCCTCCCTTCACTACCAAAGGAGTCTCAGAGCGGCTGACAAAGTCCCTTCCCTTCCCCTCCCCTCCTCTCTCCACAACAGACACCCTGTGAGGTAGGTGGGGCTGAGAGAGCTCTGACAGAAATTGCTCTTTTTCAAGAACAGCTGTGCCAGAACTATGGCTTGCCCAAGGTCATCCAACAGGTACAAGTGGAGGAGTGGGGAATCAAACCCGGTTCTCCCAGATTAGAGCCCGTGCACTTAACCACTACACCAAACTGGCCATTTAGAGTCATGCAAGTCTTTCAGTATATAAGAAATTGCATAACCATACAGGGTATTTATTTTTGTGTGCTGAAATACCCACATTTATCCCATGAAGAGAGGCTTCCTCAACTGGAGGGAAAAGAACCTGGGAAGGGACATTCCTCAGTTTGACATCCGCAGCTTCTTTATGTGGCGCATCAGCTACTCTCTATTCCTTGCTGATCTAATGTTGGCATCAGGTATACACATGCACAAATCATCTAGACATAGTTCAGTGTCCATGATCAGGAACTCTGCTTTTTTCAGGGTTCTCACTTGTGTGAAGAGACCCATTACGTACATGCAGCTAGGGTTACCAACCTCCAGGTGGGGTCTGGCATTCTCCCAGAGTTATGGCTGATCTACAGAGATTAATTCCCCTAGAGGAAATGGCAGCTTCAGACTCTATGTCATCACACGTCTGCTAGGCACTGCCCTCAAATATCCAGAAATACCCCAAAGCAAGTTGGTAACCCTAGTTCATATGCATGTAGGTGCTGTGTTGACAAGACGTGGATAGCAATTCATAGGGAAGACAGAAACTTTCCTGTTCCCTACCTGCCAAGTGTTTGTGTATTTTAGTTGGATCTGATGCTCCTGCTCTTTGCATCTCTAACAGTGTGAACAGGGATCATGCTAGCCAAACTAGAGATTACGCATCAGGTTCATGATTAGGCTGGCACATGGTTTTGTTTTTTTTTTAAACAGAAACAAAAAAACCCCTAAAGATCACCCCACCAGCAGCAGTGACAATTATGTCGGGGGTGGTGGTGGAATGAGCAGGTGTTTAACCCTTTCCTCCCATACCTTTTCTTCCATTGAACCCAGCCTCTATCACCCCAAAACTACAATTAGATCTGGATGGGCAAACAGACTGGTAAGGCTCTGGCACATCCTCCCTAGTGTTTCACAGGGCAGGGGGTGGTGGAAGAAGCTGGATTTTTAAGAGCTTCCTCTTCATTCCAACTGTCTCTGGAATAGTCTGGATATGAATTGTAATCCTGAGAGAACTCCAGAACTCCATGGATGTTGGCATAAATAAAACGTTACAATTAAAACCAAGAGATGAATAAAACCCTACCTAGAACTAGTAGAATAATAAGCTTTGCCACATTCTCTTTTCTTAAAATCTAATTAAATGTTTTTAGCATACGTGTAATAAGGAGGGAATGAAGAAGCAATATAGGAGGAGATTATGACGATGCTTAACCCTTTCCCACTTCCCTGTTCCAAACTGCAGCAACAGCTACTTTTCCCCTTGCAAAAGTAAATTTCATGAATCCTTCAGGAGGCATTGCAAAGCCATTTTATTTCCCAGGGCTTTTAATGTGGTATAAACTGCATGCATTTTTTTGGGGGTGGCAATATGGGGTTTTACCGGTCTTCTGGTTTGAATTGTAATGTTTTAACTATGAATCGCCTTGAGCCACAGGGAAAGGCAGGAAACAAGCAAGCAAGCAAGCAAGCAAGCAAACAAAATGCATTTGAAACCCCACAGATGGAAAAGGAGCTGGTCATGCCCCCTTCAGCTTTCCAAATTGCCCTCTTAAGCTACCTTTACCAGACAGGGAAAAGGTTAAACAGCTGCTACCTTCTGCTGTTTCTCCAGTGCAAACTGCCTTCCCCAAAGCAGCTTATCTGTACAAAAAAAGGATCTTTGGGTTCTTTACACATCTTTGTCTACAACATTTAGTTAGCTATTTACTTGCAACCAGAAGGGTTTTCAAGGTTTGAGATTCCCTGGCACAAAGAAACTTCAAAGCTGGTGAATGTTGGCAAGCTATCAAAGGTTTTCAAGAGGGGTCAGCCAATGTTCTGCAAGCCTTTTCTCGAGGAAGAAGGGCACCCAGAAGTGAAGAACAATCTGCTGAATCATTCCTGCCAGAAGCTGAGAAAGAAGTTGAAGTCTTATTAGTTTCTGCTGAGAGATCTTGAGAACCTCTTTGGGTTTGCTCTCCTCAAAACACCTGTTCATTATTCTCCTTATAAGTGACATTCCAGAGGAAGTCCAAAGCTCCCTGATCACTAGGAAAAGATAAATGGTTATGCTCAATAAACAATACTTGAGGCATTAAGTGTGCCTCAAAGTGGAGGCCTACATACCAAGCCACACCACACATGGGACATTATTGAACAGTGGGATTATCAGCTCCACAGACAAGAAGCAGTTTCAGATTGGGGAGGGGAAACCTGCTACAGTGGCTGAGGAACTGAAAAGGGGTAAAACTACTCAAATCCCTCCCACATGCTTTATTTATTATTTTTATTATTGTTTGTTTACAGTCTGCCTGTCTCATTGATACTCAAGGTGAATTACACAGTACAAATCAACGTAATCAGTAGGAGGAGCCTTCCAATAAAAAACATGACTAGGGTTTCAGACATGATATGTTAAGTGGTGTTACATATAGAGATGAACACAAAGCAGGAAAATGTGATTTGTGACGGTTCGTGAGCCATGAACCATCATGAACTTTTAGGTGTCAAATGACCATTTCAGGTTGTGAGGTTTGTGATGTGGTAGAATGCCCCCTGGTCTGCTACAGATAGCAAACTTAAGAGAAGATTTCCAGCTGACTCTCCTCTACTTGCCCTCCAAGTCTGGTGAGGATTGGATTTACGAGGTCCAAGTTATGGTCTCCCAAATAAAGTGCTTTCAGGAAAGTGATTTCTGGGGAAATGACAGGCACAGATTCAGGAGGTTCATGACCCTGTGCTAGAAGCTAGAACAGACCCTGTGCAAGCTAGAGGCATCAAGCACACAGGGGACCTCCCCCTGATGCTCCTCTACATGCCCTCCATGTTATGTGCAGATCGGACTTAGGAGGTCTAAGTCATGCCCCCACCAAAGAAGATGTCCCAAGGAAAGTGCTTTAGGGGAAAATGTCAGGCGCAGGTTAAAAAGTGTATAGAATGGAGCCCCTACAACCTCACCCTGCCACCTGCTCCTGTAAATCTCTCCAAGCTGGGGGCAGATTACATTTATGGGGTCCCAGTCATAACCCCCCCCCAAAGGTCTCCCCAGTGCGCTCTCTGGAAAAGACAGCTGCAGTTACAGGAGTCTATGGAACAGCTCAGAAACAAGCCAATGGCATCAAATTCACAGGGAAAGTTTACCTGGGCAGACCCCCCCCCCAGCCAGACACTCAAAGCAAGGCAAGCATCCCCCCTATGCTTGCAGCCTCCCCCAATTCTCCAAAGGCAGGTTCTAAGGGAAAAGAATAGGCAGACATCCCCAGAGTTTTGACAGGTGGGTCCCCAAAGTAACCCCAAGGCAGCTTGACAGGCACCCTAGCCACACAACACAAACAAGGGAAGCATGCCCACAGCTCTCACAGCCCCCCCCCCCAGGCTGAAACACACAAGTCTAGAGCACACCCATCAACTGTGATGTATTGTACTACACTGCAAAGGAATGGAAAAACATACGTCAAGCTGGCAGGGCCACCCCCAGTCTCCAAAGGCAGGTTCTGACAGATAGAATAGGCAGACATCCCCAGAGTTTCGACCAGAGCGCCCCAAAGTAATTCCATGGCAGCTTGGCAGGCACCCTAGCCACACAACACAAGCAAGGGAAGCGTGCCCACAACTATTGCAGCCCACCTCCCTAGGGCTGAAGCACAAAGGTCGAGAGCACATCCATCAACTGGGATGTATTCTTCTGCACTGCAAATAAATGGAAAAACACATCCCCAGAGTTTTGACATGGGCTCCACAAAGTAACCCCATGGCAGCTTGGCAGAGGCAAGCACTGGAACCAAGCAAGGTGTGCCCTCAAGGTCCCCAGGCCCCTCAGCCCAAACACATTGATCCTCTGGTCACAACTCACCCCTAGGTGAAATTTCTGGTTATTCACTATTACTGGAACACATTGTACAGATAAGAGATCATCTGTTGTGAATTGCACAACTGCAATGGAAAGGGGTAGTCAAAAAGGAGCTAGTTTGTACAGGCAGATGTTTGTTGAGGTAGATGTTTGCTGAGGTGGATGTTGTTTCATGAGGTAGGTGTTGTGTTATGAGATAGATATTGTTTCATGAAGTAAGTGTTGGGTGAGTGAGATTTTCTTTGGAGGGTAAAAGCAAAGGGGGTAGCCAGGGGTATTCTCAGTGGGGGAATTTCAGTGAGAAAGGGTTGTGTGTGGGGAGCCTTTCTTGGAGGGGCCTGTTCTGAGGTAGATATTCTTCCATGAGCTAGGTGTTACATTCTAAGGTAGATGTTGTTTCATGAAGTAGGTATTGGGTGAGGGAAATTTTCTTTGGAGAATAAAAGGAAAGAGGGATATCCAGGGGTTTTCTCAGTGGGGAATCTCAGTGAGAAAGGGTTGGGTGTTGGGGAGCCTTTCTTGAAGGGGCCAAGTGTGGGGAGCCTTTCTTGGAAGGGGCTATTAGGAGGTAGATGTTCTTTTATGTGGTAGGCGTTGTGTTATAAGGTAGATGTTATTTCATGAAGTAGTTGTTGGGTGAGGGAGATTTTCTTTGGAGGACAGAAGTAAAGGGTTATACAGAGATTTTTTTCGGGGAGGGAATTTCAGTGAAAAAGGGTTGGGTGTGGGTGTGTCTTCCCCTCACGACTAGTACCCTTTGCACCCACTTTCATTTTCATGGGACACAGAAGTGTTCACAATCAGGAGGGGTGGGAGGGTATAAAATGTGATCCTCAGTCATGGCACCAAGTGGCTAAGCTCATCTGCTCAGCATGAGCAGAGAGTTGGGGGTGACTCAGAGCCCTGAGTCCACTTAACACCCAAACCCCATCAGGGGAGAGGAGTTCCCAATCTGGAGGGAGGGTATAAAATGTGTGTCCTCCACTGAGGCACCCAGTAGCTAAGCCCCTCTGTTTGGTGTGAGTAGAGAGACAGGGTGGCTCAGAGCCCTGAGCCACCTAACACCCAATCCACACCAGGGGAGAGGTGTTCCCAATAAGAACATAAAAAGAGCCCTGCTGGGTCAGAACAATGGTCCATCTGGTCCAGCATCCTACCTCACAGAATGGCCAGCCAGTTCCTCTGGACGGCTAACAACAGGTCACAGAGGCTGAGGCCTTCCATTGATGTTGGTCCTTTCCGCACTTGGATCTCATCCCTGGTTTTATCAGGGCCCAACTTGGGACACAATACCTTGCATTTATCCCTGGTTATAACAGCATCCATTTATCCCGGGACAAGTGTGGGGTGAAACTGGGGTGACCTCAATGTCATGTGGAAACAAAATATACCTCAAGATAAATACAGGGGTGAACTCGAGTGAAGTGTAGAATGTAAGTTCGGGGACAGGGTTGAACCAGGATTTAAGGTCTAGTGCGGAAAAGACCGTTGCCTCCTGACTCTGGGATTCAGAGGCTTAGTGCCTCTGAATGTGAAAGTTCCCCATAGTCACCATGGCTAGTAGTCATTGATAGACTTATTGTCCATGAATCTATTATTGTCCATGAATCTATCTAATCCACTCTTAAAGCTGTTTATTCCTGTGGCCATCACTACATCCTCTGGCAGCCAATTCCACATTTTAATCCCTCTCTGTGTAAAGTAGTATTTCCTTTTGTCCATACCGAACCTACTGCCCATCAGCTTCATTGGATACCCTCAAGTTCTAGTATTTTGGGAAAAGGAGAAAAATTTCTCTTTATCATCTCTCTCCACCCCATGCATAATTGTATAAACCTCAATCTTGTACCCTCTTATTCACCTCTTTTCTAAACTGAAAAGTCTCATTGGGAAGGTGCTCCAAACCCCTAATCATCTGAGTTGCCCTCCTCTATACGTTTTCCAGCTCTGCAATGTCCTTTTTGAGATACGGTGACCAGAACTGTACACAGTATTCCAAATGAGGCTGCACCATACATCTATACAGGGGCATTACAATATTGTCCATTTTATTCTCAATTCTTTTCCTAATAATCCCTAACATAGAGTTTGCCTATTTCACTGCTACAGCACACTGGGTTGACACTTTCATCAATCCCAAGATCTTTTCCTCTGCCACAGCAAGTTCAGACACTATTAACCTATGCTTAAAGTTGGGGGGGGTTTTTTGTCCCAGTGTGCATCGCTTTACCCTTACTGGAACTGAACTTCATTTGCCACATTGTCACCCAGTTTGTGGAGGTCCTCTTGGAGCTCTCCACAGTCAGCCTTGTTTTTCACTATCCTGAATAATTTGGTGTCATCTGCAAACTTGGCCACTGCACTACTCACCCCTAGTTCCAGATCATTTATGAATAAGTTAAATAGTTGTTGTTGTTCAGTGGCCCCAATATTGATCATTGTAGGACCCCACTGCTTACTTCCCTCCAGGGCTCTAGTCGGGGGGGAGCTCTCAGGTACGGAGCTCCGGAAGAGAACCTCTAGGGGGCGGGGCGGTCACGTGGTGAAGCCCCGCCCCTTCTTTACCCCGCCCTCTGCTTCGATCCTCATTCCGTTTGGGAATGAGGATGAAGCAGGAGGGTAAGTAGCCGGGCCTTCTGACACACTTCCGGTGATGTCAGGGTGTGTGGCCTTCTGTCACTTCCGGTGATGTCAGGGGGTGTGGCATATGCAAATAAGTTATGCTAATGAGTTATGCTAATGAGCTCCGGCAGCTCTTTTTCTACAACAAGACCCCTGCTTCCCTCCATTGTGAGAACTGTCCATTAATTCTCACTCTTTGCTTCCTGTCATTTAACCAGTTTTAAATCCATAAGTAAACTAGGGATGGGCATGAACTGGCTGACAAACTAAAGTTTATAATGAATTCTGGCTGGTTCATGGTTTGCAAAGCGATGTTCACAAACTGAAGAACCGCCACAAACTTCCATGAATTTTGTTGCAATTTGCAGTGGTTCGTGGCGGTTCCTGAAGAGCAGAAGAACAGCTGATTGGTTTAAATGGTTCAGAGCCATTTAAACTCTACTTTCTGCTCCCTGTGAAAAGTTTGTAGAAAGTTCGTGCCAGTTGACCTGCCACGAACTTCAGTTTGTGAACCACGAACCGCCCAAAATTCATCACAAACTTTAGTTCGTGAGCCAGTTCGTGCCCATCCCTAATTATATTAGTATAAAAAACAAAGCAGCGAGAGTAGGATAATACATACTGCAAAAAAATAGTACATACTATCCATAGTGATATAGTTCACAGTCCTGCTGCCCCATATGAAAACACCTTCCTGAAATTTTTTTATCACATATCCTTATTACCTTTGTAAAGATGCCCTCTGAACCATTCCATTTTACATGGTTTGTGGAGTGACAGAAATGTGGGAGCCTTCCTGACTATCTCAGGCAGGCCATTCTGGAAGGTGGGGACCACAGCAGAGAATGCACATGTATGCATGAAGAAGTGTGTATGTATGAAGAAAAATGCATGAAGAAGTGAGCAGTTTCTCACAAAAGCTCATACCCTGCCACAAATTTTGTTACTCTTCAAAGTGCTACTGGACTCTTGCTCTTTTCTGCTATGTATGGCCAGTTGTCAATCTTGCCTGTTTGTAGGGTGGCACCTGTGAAAGTCCCTGCTCAGATGAGCAAAGGTGTTATGGCAGAGCATAGCAAGAGAAGCAGTTCTGTAGATATGAGGGTCCAAGCTACAGTTGCCAGCTCTGAGTTGGAAAGTATCTGGCCCCTTGCTCCAATACCTCAACAGTGGCTACCAGTGCTTTTTGCCATTTTTAAAAATTAGCAATAGAATATTGTTGTATCAATATATCTCTGTAACTAGAGGTGTAGTTGGTGCTCTGAATTCCCAGCTTTCATTTAAAAAACTAAGCCTCTGGCCCCTTTGGTTGCAGAGATATGCCTTTTCCCTGATATCTCTGCAAGGGAAGGGGCTAGAGACTTTTGTAAAATGAAAGCTGAGAATTCAGAGAACCCACTGCAGTTTTGTTACAAAGGTATATTGATATAACGATACTCTAGTGATGATTTTTTTTAAAGGCCCCTAGTAGTGGTGGGAGGAAATAGCTGCTGCAGTGACAGGGTCAGGAAAAATGGCTGCCGTGTGGACTGGCAGCTCCCTCCCAAGACTTTACTGCAATCTTTCCCAAAAAAAACAGATTAAAGAGCTGAAAAGTACTGAGAAACGTTGAGTGATTTCAGCAAAGTACTTTTATTAGGATAGAACAAGACAAAGAACTGCTGGCTCGCAGGCCGATATATATGCCCAGAAAACCCACCACCAAAACACACCCTCTACTTCCTATAGGCTATTTACAGTAGTCGAGAGTCCATAGGCTCTCGGCTGCGGACCTGGCCCTCTGATAGGTGCGGGCTAGGATCCGCTTGGCTATTGTTCTCCCTGAGCGAAGCTTCAGGGCTTTGCTTGACCGCATGGCCCAACGGTCGCGCACATGGTAATGGCGGAGTACATTACACCCCTCCCCCCATAGTCCAGACTACCCACACACAAAGTCCTGGAGGTACGCGGGGGCCTTCCTGGCCCTTGTGGAACGACGGAGTTCTGGTGTGATGTTCGTGGGTGCTACCGGGGGCCGTGGCGGGGAGGTTGGTTGTGGTGTTGCCGGTGTCGACAGCGCAGGAGGTTCCAGGGCGACCTGGCCTGGAACGGGTGCTGGGGCTGGCGGCTCTGGCATGGAGGAAGTCGCTTCGTCTGACTCCGTGAACTCCAGGTCCTCGGGATCGTTCGGGAGGACCCGCCGCCGCAGTTGGTTGATGTGGCGGTGGAGCAGTTGGCCGTCCTCGCAGGAGACCTCGTAGGATTGAGGTCCTCGCACCCGTACCACACGAGCAGGGATCTAGGGTGGCCCTTGCGCGTAGTTCCTGGCGTAGACTGGGTCTTCCGGGAAGAAACCCCTCGCGGCTTGGTGTGACTCCGTTGTCGGTTCTTCCTTGGGGGCCCGGTCCGGATGTAGCCGGTCCAGCCTGGAGGTCAGGCGGCGACCTAACAGGAGCTCTGCCGGGCTACGACCAGTCTCGGTGTGGGGGGTCGTACGCTGACCAAACAGGAACGCTGCCAACTTGTAGTCCCAGTCCTTGCTTTCGAACCTGCGAAGCGCTTCTTTGGTGGTGCGCACCATGCGCTTCGCCTGACTGTTTGTAGCCGGGTGGAACGGGGCTGACCGGACGTGGCGGATCCCGTAATACCTCGTGAAGTCCTGGAACTCGCTTGAGGTAAAAGCCGTCCCGTTGTCCATCACCAGGGTATCCAGAAGGCCTTGGGCGCTGAAGATGTGCCACATCACTCTGATGGCCACCTTGGAGGAGGTTGACGGCACGGGCACCACCTCCAGCCACTTGCTGTAGGCGTCGACCAGGATGAAAAAGATTTGGCCCTGG
>NW_015168678.1:213863-214863 GCF_001447785.1 Gekko japonicus
TTTCACCTTCAGCCCGGCTTGGTCGAAGCGTTGGAGAACGGTGCGGAGGCAGTCGGCGAAAGAGGCGGCATCGGGGGCGGCGATCAACACATCATCTAAAAAGGGTTGCACTCCCGGAATACCTTTAAGGAGGGAATCCATAAAGGATTGAAAAATCCCCGGTGCCATGGAAACCCCGAACTGGAGCCGGTGGACCTTGAAAGCCCCCTTATGTGTGGCAATAGTCTGGGCTTCCACCGTGGCGGCGTCCACCGGCAACTGCTGGTAGGCCTGCGCCAAGTCCAGCTTCCCGAAGATGTGGGCCCCCGCAAGTGCTGCCAGCACATGGCTGACCACTGGTGCGGGGTAGGTGTGGTCTTGCAGGGCCCTGTTAAGGGTGCACTTATAGTCCGCGCAGATCCTGACGCCCCCGTTAGGCTTCAACGGTGTGACGATGGGGGTTTCCCAACGGGCAGACGCTACCGGCTCCAGCACTCCTTGGCCACCAGCCGGTCCAGTTCCGCCTCGATCCTCGGCCTCATCATGAGGGGTGGATGCCTGGCCTTTATCCGGCTGGGGCGGACTGCTGGATCTAGGTCCAGGGAGATGGGTGACCCCGTGAACCTGCTGAGGGACCCATCGAAAACCCATGGGAACTCATTGCACACGTCCATGAAGTCGATCCGCTGCAACTGGTGGAGCCCCCCGATGGTCAAGCCCAGCGGCTTAACCCAGGACATTCCCAGGAGGCTGGAAAGCCGGCCACCCACCACCAGAATGTCCAGATCTCCCTTAAAGTCTTGGAATTCCACCTTGAATTTGCCCCAGCCCCGTATAGCCACCAGATTCTTATTAAAATCCTGTAGTTTAAATTGTGGCTTGCGCAGAGGGGCCCCCCCCCTTGGGACACACTCTCCGCAGTGTCTCCCCCGAGATGATAGTGAACTCGGAGCCGGTATTAAGCTCCATGCTACAGGGGGACCCCTCTATACGGACCGAAACGTGGATTTTGTCTCTGTCT
>NW_015168678.1:214886-230806 GCF_001447785.1 Gekko japonicus
CTGGGGCTGGTGGGAAACGGCGTGGAGGTCGATGGAGTGGAGATCCACGGTGTGGATGGGCTCTGCCTGGTGAGTCGACTTCTTGTTTTGCTGTCGGCGGCCGCGGCAGACCCTCGCAATGTGGCCTTGCTTGTTGCAGGCCCGGCAGACGGCGTCCCGGAAACGGCAGTTCCGGCGCTCATGCGCCTCTCCGCAGCTGGCACATGGTGGGGCTGGCTCAGATGTCCTCGTTTGCAGGGCTCCTCTCGAGCGGTGCGATTGTGAGGGTTTACGGTGGATTTGCAATACCTCATCATCCTCGGAGTCGGCTGACTCCGAGAGGGCTTGGGTGCGATGGACTGCGGTTCCGCCGCGGCCTTGATGCGCTTTCTCGAAAGCCGCTGCATCCTGCAGCGCCTTGGCCAGCGTCAGGTCATCCTGCCTGACCAAACGTCTCCTCAGTTTCGCCTCTCGAAGGCCCAACAGGAACTGGTTGAGCAGTGTGTCTTCTAGGCTAGGGAAAGCACACTGCGTGGCGGCCCGTCGTAGGCCTGCCAGGAACTCGGCGGCTCTCTCCTTTGGGCCTTGGACTCTAGTGAAAAAGTCCATTCGTTCTGCGAATTTGGTGGGCGTCGGAGCGAGGTGGTCGGTGAGAGTCTTGACGAGCACATCGAAACTCTCCTCCTCCACCTTCCGTGGTGCAATCAAGTCCTGCAGGAGAAGGAGGGCATCCATCCCACATAAGCGGATGAGATGGGCCCTTTTCATACCTGCGTCGGTGATTCCCAAACATGTTAGGTAGTTGTTTAGGATCACCACCCACGTTTTCCATTGCTTGGGACGAGAGAGGTCGAAACGAGCGATGCCCTCAGATGAGGTTGAGGCGGAGACGGAGGCAGAGGAGGAGGAGGAGGATGCCGAGGAGGTCACTGGAGAAGACATGGTCACGTCTAGAGATCGATGTCGTCTCGAAATCGCTGGAAGCGAAGAAGGGCGGAAGCGAAAGAGCGGAGGTTTGCTTCGGCTGACGAAACGAGGCACGGTGCGTTGGCGGTGATCCCAGAGCGAAGCGGCACGGCTTGCAGTGGTCGGGATCGGAGCTCGGTGCGATGCTTGGTCTCATCCGGGTCGTTGTTCAGGGAAGGTAGAATCCCATCCTTGTCGCCAGTGAAAAGTACTGAGAAACGTGGAGTGATTTCAGCAAGAGTACTTTTATTCAACAGGAACAAGACAAAGACTGCCAGCTCGCAGGCCAGTATATATGCCCAGAAAACCCACCACCAAAACACACCCTCTACTTCCTGTAGGCTATTTACAGTAGCCGAGAGTCCCATAGGCTCTCGGCTGCGGACCTGGCCCTCTGATAGGTGCGGGCTAGGATCCGCTTGGCTATTGTTCTCCCTGAGCGAAGCTTCAGGGCTTTGCTTGACCGCATGGCCCAACGGTCGCGCACGTGGTAATGGCGGAGTACATTACCAGAGCCCACTTGCAGGGAGTGTGGGATAGAAATAGAAATAGAAATAGGAAAGAAAGAAAGTAAGAAAGAAAGAAAGATCAGAGAAGAGCCAGGGAAACACCCAGAGATGCACAAATGTAGAAGAAGAAGAGAAGAGATTGGATTTATACCCCACCCTTCACTACCCAAAGGAGTCTCAGAGCAGCTTACAAACTCCTTTCCCTTCCCCTCCCCACAACAGACACTCAGGTGGGGCTGAGAGAGCTCTGACAGAAACTGCTGTTTTTCAAGAACAGCTGTGCCAGAACTATGGCTTGCCCAAGGTCATCCAGCAGCTGCGAGTGGAGGCATGGGGAATCAAACCTGGTTCTCCCAGATTGGAGTCCACGCACTTAACCACTACACCAAACTGGCTCATTGTACAACAATGCTGTGGGGAAGAAGGAAAAAAAAACCTTCCCTAAAGCATTGAACTCGGGGTAGATGACTCATGTGGAAGCCATCAAAGAAGAAGCTGGAAGAAAGTCCTTGATAGTAACATTCTGGGTAAACAAAGAGGAGCAAAACAGACAAGAGGGAGGATATAGAGGAATCTGACCTGTGGGGAGGACTTAACCAATGGGCAATTTATAGGTTCTTTCAGAGCTGTCCTCTCAAGGGCAGATCTCGAGATAGCTTTCTCAGCCCCACCTACCTCACAGGGTGTCTGTTGTGGGAAGGGGAAGGGGAAGGGATTGTAAGCCACTCTGAGACTCCTTTGGGTACTGAAGGGTAGGGTATAAATCCATTATCCTCCTCCTCCTCCTTCAGGGGCAGCTGCTCCAGAGGCCTCCACTTGGGGGGGGGTAACCACCCACACAGAGAGAGGGGAGAAGAAGACTAGGCTACCAATGCCACTTGCATCTGTACCATTTGGAGCTCAGGCGGCTGGCCTCCAGCTTTGGCGGTGGTGCCCACCCACCTATCATGAGGTGATGGCCACCCTTTGCTTGGCTCCAACAAGGGGGGCTGGCAGTGGGGTGGTGGTGATTCTAGGGCCCCAAGCAGGACTTTTGCTTAGGGCCACAGAATCATTAATACTGCCCCTGCTGACCTGTCCATCTTTCTAGTTCTACAGCCCCCTTCGGAGTACTGGTGTGCTTGGTCCAAAGACACTGCACAGTCTTTCACTTCCAAAGTTTTTGGTGGTGTTTCTTTCATACTCTATTTGCAATCATTCAGTTCCCCCTTTTTTCAGCCTCCATGGGGCTGGGAGCTGAGTACAAAGCAGTATTGACTGTGCCATTCCATTTGAGAATGTATAACAAACTGAAGAGCGGGTACTGTGATGAAGAGCTTCAGATCACAGTCCTTTCTTAATTCTGACCTGGGTAACTGAAGCAATGTCGATCTTCATAAGACATTCATCTCTGATGCAGTTTAAAATTCAACCAAGATTGCTCTCCAAAGCTGCAACCCAGAACAGAGCCAAACGTCACCTTTTTGATAACATTGTTTGTTTTATGTAACCATTAGAAACAATGTGGGTTTAAGAGCTCGTGTATTTTGGAAACTTTAGAACAAAATGAGGAAAACAGGGAGCTGATACGCAGATGCTGAGAACGCAGATTAAAAATGTACATTATGTTTTATACACCTTAATTTAATCTGCTTAGAATGTATTACAGGATCCAGCTGGTCTCTCCATTCACTAAATTAGCTCAACCGTCTGATAGGCCCCTGTGCAGACGTTCTTCTCTTGTGGACCCTGGGTGCTTTGAGAGTGTGCAAGGCCAGCCAGTGCAATCACAGTCCTGTGCAGTGTTCCCTCTAAGCTGACTAAGTGTGAGCTAGCTCACAGTTTTTTCGCCTCCAGCTCACACATTTTTGTCTTAGCTCAGGAAGGATGGCTCCAGAGCAAACTAATTTATGCAGCAGCCAAATCACTCGCTCACAACTTTAATGCTAGTAGCTCACAAAGCAGAATTTTTGCTCACAACTCCACAGTTTAGAGGGAACATTGGTGATGTGTTACCAGTATCTGCATTGGACTAAAACTCTTTGCTGACTCAGTGCAACCACAATGATTCCCACAAGAATTTGGGACAAATGTCTCCCATGGCACAGAACTCCATCCCATGTTGCAGACCTTAAGACACTTGTGGCCCATCCTAAGAGCTTCTTTGCTTGTAGATCCACGGGGTTGAACCACAAAACTAGACCAGGGCTGCAGTGATAAGAACACTTTCCTGGGACTAACGCTTATTGAATCAAATGGGACTTGCTTCCGAATAGACCTGCCTAGACATGCTTCTCTGTGTGTGCTAGAGAATACATGCTCTTGGTTCCAAATGCAGCACAAATGAACAAGGTATGGCTGTGCACTCTAGGGCACATGCCAGCAACCAACTTTTTCCCCCTTTCAGTTAAGAGGTCACCTTTCTCCCTGCCAAGTATGCAGTGTTCTTTGTACAATACACTCCAGTGACAGCAAGCAACATCCCATGTGTAATGCAGTATATTTGATAAGTAGTCTGAGGCAAAAATCCCTTCTTGTTATTTCCTCATACTTATGAAATGGCTTGTTTTCAACCACAGGCCATGAAAGATACATATAGAGGCCGCTATCTTCAAGTAGCTGACTGAGGTTTCCAAGCTGGAGCGACACAGCGTGATTCTGCATTGGCTTTTCCCTCTGTTGTTTTACCAAGCCCACTTTGGAACAGAAATTCCCCTCTGCATTGCATGCTGCTTTCACTTACTTTGATCATCGGATTTTATGGTACCCTCCACACTGCATGCCACTTTCACCTTCTTTGATCATCAGGTTCTATGGAACCTTCTGCATAGATTTATGGCTGTCCAGAGGTGACTTCACAGTCAGTACGGCGTTGCTCCAGGGTATTTGAATGTGGATGCACATTTTTAAAGGCTCCACTCCATTGGTGCCATTTTCTTTGCCTTAGTACCCCACAGCTGCCATGTCACTCCACACCGCCAGAGGGCTTGGGGGGGGGGGTTGGGTTATATTTAATGCATTATAGCAATCTATTACTATGACCTAATAGTTCCTCTGAATTTGCAGCTTTCTTTTCTTTTAAAAAAGCAAGTCTGTGTCCCTTTTTGTTGTGGTGATATGTATCTCTGCACTTGAAACTTACTTTTTTTTTTGGAAAAAAAAAGCTTGGAATTCAGAGGAACTAGTAGATGGTGGCAATAGATCTCTATAATGCTATAGCACAATAACAATTAAAGATATATTATAAGCCTGAAAAAGCCCCCCCAGGGCTCTTATGTGGCCCACGAGCAAATGGTGCAAGGGAGGGAGTGCTGGGGCTTCAGCACTGCAGAACAACCTCGTCTGCAGCAGTCAAGCATCACGGGAGCCTCTGTCCAGCACTGCACTGCTGCCTCCCCAGTCTGCCCATGTGGGTTTTCCTCTGCTCCCCACTCCCACCCCATGGGGCTTTGCAGTGAGGACACACCAACTTGGAGCTTACCAGCTGCTGTCCTTTATACAGTTTCTATCTCCGGTACCTGGCATTACGTTTTATGGCACACATGGGCCGACCCAACAAAGTGACATTTATGTCAGATCCGGCCCTCGTAACAAATGAGTTTGACACCTCTGCTCTAGGCAGTTAGCCATCCCATTTGTAGCCCTTAAACCAGCTTCCTTTTTTGCAGTTTCACCATAGTCCCTAATCTTGTTTTCTCGAAGGGATAAAATTAGAGGCTTGGGAAGAAACACATGATTATGGCAAAGTCATTCACTTGTTCGTTTCCCGGGGATATAAAAATGGGGCTTAAGGGGGAGAGCTTTATGTGGGAGAAAGGAATGGCCCTAGATGGACTCTGAATTTCTTTTGATTATAGGAATGTGTTTCTATTGTGTATACTGGCCAACTGAATAAAGGCATATGCTATCTTTTGTGCTGCAGGTGGCAAGGGGAGGAGAGCATGGAGAGAAGGCAGAAGGCACGTCTTGAGAAAGCATCATGGATTGGTGATTGCAGTCAGATCCGTTTTTTCTTAGTTTTCTGTTGCTCTGTGTAGCTGCCTCTATATGCAGGAGGAGGAGAGGCATGGTGCTACTGAACACCAGTTATTCCCAGGCACAGGCCAGGTGCAATCTGTGGTTTAGAATCTTGGTTTAGCACCAACAACAAACCACAGTTTGTTCGACAGCCTGCTTTCAGACATCATGATAAACTAGAGTTTAATCAGACTATGGTTTCTGGTGACATCAGAATACAGCTATAATCAGGGATGTGATGGAGAAATGCAATTCACTACAGAATAGTAGTCTGGATTAGGAACAGGCAACTTCACAGGAACATTTCAGCCATCGCTGCAGCATTGTAAAAGGAAAAAAAACCCACACCTGTACCCACTGATGTTTCGCCCTTCCCATGCTTTCTCAAGATCTTCAGGTTGTCAGGTAGGTGTACATCTTTTAAATAAATAAATACCGAGTGTACAAGAGAACAGGCCCACTGAGAGAGGGTGACTGGGGGGGGCAAATTCGGGGGGGGCAACATCAGCTTGAGTACCCCCGACTGGGACTCTTCGACAGCTGACCCAGCAGAGTTCACTGTGGAACGCCTCTGCTCTGCCCTTCTGCTGTGATCTCTCTCTCTCTCTCTCTCTGTGTCATACACACACCACAGATTTTTTTCCTGTGATGCTCATTCTGGGCAACTGCCTGGAAACTTTTTTTTGCCTCTCCAGCATTCCAGTATGAGTCTTAACAGCCCTGCCCCCTCCATCATATTCTTCTCTGAGGCATGAGATCCCCCCTTCCCCCACCTCTTCCACAGTCTCCAGCTAGGGGCTCATTTACCAGATGATAATCCTGTTCTTGTGGTAGAGCAAAGGGTGGGCTTTTTGCTAGGTGGATCATGCAAGGAGGATGACAACAGACGAGGGACTGGGTGCTTCCATGCAGATCATCGTTCAAGGGAGAAGGAGCACCATGTACTGCCTTCCCAGCCCACAGAGTTTGAAGCTGGCTGGCTACACAGGCGCAGGAAGGGGGCAGGAGCATGGCCGGCTCACCTGCTAGGCGAACTAGGTATTCGCCTAGAGCGTGAGCTGGCCCTTGGGGCGCCAAACTGGACCCGGCCCCCCGCCAAAAGCCCTGCATCTCCCTGGCTGCCGCCGCCTCTTTCTCCCCGAGTCCGGAAAGTGCTGAGCTTGCTGGACTCAGGGAGAAAGAGGTGGCGGGGGCGGTCATGGAGATGCAAGGCTTTTGGCAGAGGTGGGGCCAGGTGCAATTTGGCACCGCCCCCCCAAAACTGTGCCTTCCCCTCCAAAAGCGCCACTGAGGCGCCCCGCGCGTCCGTCCGGCGGTGGGCTCCCCTCTGACTGGTGGCGGCCACTCACCGGGCCTGGGGTGGGCTCAGGTGGCCTGTCTTCCAATGGGGGCTCGGCCTGGCCCGACGTGCCTGCTCCCTGTCCCCCGGCTAGCAGCCGGTCCGCGTAGGTGCAGAGGCTGCTGCTGCGGCTGCCACCCGCCCGCCCTGGCTGTGCGCTCGCTCGCCTGCCCCTCACCCACCCGCTTCAGGGGCTCCCTCGAGCCTACCTTCCTGGGTGCCTCCTGCCTGCTGGGCTGCCGCTTCTCAGACAGGGAGGGGCACGTCGGGGAGGGCCAAGGTAAGCGGGACAGGAGGGAAGGAACTTTAATGCCGGTAGCTCACAAGGTAGCATTTTTGCTCACAACACTCCACAGCTCAGAGGGAGTGTTGGTTCCAGGTATCCGAAGAAGTGAGCAGTGACTCCCGAAAGCTCGCACCTGGCCACCAATATTGTTAGTCTTGAAGGTGCTTCTGGACTCGCGCGTTTCTCAAGCTACAGACAGACCGACTCATCTTGCTTAGAATTCTTTGGGCTCCCAAACCGGCATGAGGTTTCCCCTCCCCATGACTTTCTGTCCACCCATGTCTGCTGCTTTGCAGAAATCCCTCTCCCCCTTTCCACACACCCCCTTCTCTAGAAGACACTTGGGGGGGGGGCGGGGAAGGCCGGAGAGATAACTGGCGTCGTTTTGATCAGGGGTTGAGACATTTCGTTCTTCCTGCCGGGGCGCACGAATTTCCAAGCTGACTGGAAAGGACAGACCCTCCCCTCCTCTCTCTGTCCGTCCCGCTCCCTCCCCGTTTGCAAAGACTGCAGCTTATGTGTGTGCTTTTCTGCAGCTCTGCCGGAAGCAGTGTTCCCTCTAAGCTGAGTGAGTGTGCGCTGGCTCACAGTTTTTTAGCCTCCAGTTCACACATTTTGTCTCGGCTCAGGAAGAGACGGCTCCAGAGCAAACTGATTTATGTGGCAGCGGAGGGGGGCGGGGACCCATCGGGATCCTTCTATCCAGGCCCTGCCTGGAGGTTGGCAACCCCCATAATTGGTGGGCAGGGGGCGCCAGAAGGTAGCCCCGCCTAGGGCACAAAAACGCCTGGAGCCGGCCCTGGGCAGGAGGAGGAAACTGAGCCAACCCCCAGCATCTCTCACTCTCTGGGGTGTGTGTGTGTTTGTGTCTGTGTGTGTGTGAGAGAGAGAGAGAGAGAGAGAGAGATTGCACTAGAAGGGCAGAGTAGGGGAAATATGTGGAAATGAAGCAGACAAAACTTGCCCCATCACTTCATGCCAGGAAAAGTGTTACTGCTAAATTTCTACATGTCACATCAAAGACATAACAACATGGCCAGGAAAGACCAAGTTTGTATAACACAAGGAAGACATAGGAGCATGTGGCCATGAGTGATACAGATAGGGCAACACTGATTGTCCTCACAATGTTGAAGGCTGCACTATGCTGTCAGGAACGATGACATGGCTTCTCTTATGTTCTTATGAAAACTCTGGGTTGTCCCACACCCTGTTGTTCTTGATTGAAGAATTTTGCTAATCTTCTTGTGTTGGACAGACCTGTGGGTTTGGATGACTACAAACATGCCCTAAATTCCTGCCGTGAAATACCTCTACAGGAAGCTGTTCTAAGAACTGCTCTTTCCAAACCAACCACAATCGTTCTGTGTAGCAAGGCTGAATAGAGAGTGTTCCTGAAAACATCCCCAGATGCAGCCTGAACCCACGATTACTCAGAGGCAAACTACATGATCAGTTTCTTCGCTCATTTACACCAGTTAGCCTCTCTTCCCACTGCCACATAGCAGAGGCAGGGAACTGTTTCTTTTAAGCCAGTTTGGTGTAGTGGTTAAGTGCGCGGACTCCAATCTGGGAGAACCGGGTTTGATTCCCCACTCCTCCACTTGCCCCTGCTGATGTGACCTTGGGTCAGTCACAAGCTCTGGCACAGCTGTCCTTGAAAAAGAGCAGTTTGTGTCAGAGTTCTCTCAGCCCCACCCCCCTCACAGGGTGTCTGTTGTGGGGAGGGGAAGGGAAAGGAGTTTGTAAGCCGCTCTGAGACTCCAAGTGAAGGGCGGGGTATAAATCCAATCTCCTCCTCCTCTTCTTCTTCTTCTTCTTCTTCTTCAAAATAAAGAAAAAGAATCTAGACAGGCTTGGAATGGCATCACGGGGAGAGGAAGGGCTCCTGCCTCTTCCCCCAAGCAATATGTGCACTCGAAAACCAAGCGAGGGGGGGGCATTATTTTGCTGAATTTGCTGATCCATGTGTGCAGATAATCCATGTGGAACAGCAAAACTGGCAAAATAACACACACACACACACTGCCTTTTTTGTGCTGGTCCGAATCTGGTCTATGTTCTAAGCAGTAATTTCTATTTTTTTCATCTGTTCAAACATAAATATTTTTCCTCCAGCAGCTGGGTCACAGTCTTCTCCCAAGCCTTTTACCCACGAGCAAGGCCCCTTGAATACTATGAAACTGTACATAGGGCTGTGCACATTTACTCCCAGTACATTAAATGGATACATTTTCTTTGAAAGCAGCTTCAGGGAGGGAGAGAATGATTTAGATTGGGGCTATGGCTCTGGGTCAAGGGTCAGGGGATAACCTTTTCTGCTATGGTGTTTCCCCAGGAGAAACTGGCTCCCCAGAGCAACTTGAAGCCCTGGTAGGGTAAAATAAAGGCTCTTTTCCCTGCTGGTTCTTATAAGAACATGAGATGCTGATTTGTTCTGGAACAATGGGAGAAGTAGGAGATTAATTTCTCCTGCCCCAGCACCACAATCCAGATGTAGATCAGGCCACCAGCAGTGTTCCCTCTAAGCTGAGTTAGTGTGAGCCAGCCCATAGTTTTTTAGCCTCTGGCTCACTCACTTGTTTTAGCTCAGGAAGGATGGCTCCAGAGCAAACTAATTTATACAGTAGCCAAATTGCTTGCTCACAACTTTAATACCAGTAGCTCACAAAGTAGAATTTTTGCTCAGAAGACTCCACAGCTTAGAGGGAGCATTGGCTACCAGTGATAGCTTTATGAGAAAACTTACACTGGTGGGAGACTCAGTGGTTTCCCTGTGTTTCAACTAGTTAGTTAGTTTACTCATGCAGACTAAATGATTCCTTACTAAAGGTAGGTAAGATCCACTGAACCTATTTTTATTGGCCATTATTTTGCACATCAGATTCATTCCTTGAGTTTGTTGCTGGCCTTTAGCCCTGCATGAAGCACAATTCTGTTGATTGTTTCTGCTTATCCAACCTTACCATTTGAAATGCGAACAGGGCTGGCAAGGCGAAACAAAAGCCTTCCTGTAAGTGGCAGACTTATAATTATTGGTCCTTTGCTAATCCCATCCCCACATCATTAATGTCATCTAAACATCTGAAGCTTTTATTTTCAACATTGCAAAACAACAATTACTGACAGGGTACAGGGAAGTTGAACAAAGAGTAGCCCTAGTGATGTGCTGTGTGGTGAGTGTACCAAGCATTGTCAAGGCTGAGCCATAACTGGTGAACTGAGAGCATTCTTGTTTTCTTGATGCCCTGAAATTAATATCTGTGGCTAGGCAAATTTGAAGGTCCCCCAAGCCACAAGTAAACAAATTAGGAAATAAAAACAGGACTCCAAAGAAAGTGACTTTATTTATATAGGTATACTTATAATATATGGATAGGATACACAGATCTCAGGCATACATTCAGTGAAACAATTGTACCGGATGGTAGCCCTTTAATGTCAGGTTTGTGTGCCACTTTTCAAGGGTTTAGGGGAGAAATCTAGGATCTGCACTTCAGGGTACAGAGAGCAGTTCAAAACATGTACTCCATGAATTGTCAGAAGGGCTGCCTAAAATCCCAAATGCTCCCAAAAGTTCTGAATAACCCAAATATTTACATTATTTATACACTGCTTTCCTCCTCAGTGGGAACCAAAACCAGCTTACCTCATAATTTTCTCCTCCATTTTATCCCCACAACAGCAATTCTGATGTAGGCTAGGTTGAGAAAGAGAGAGTGAATGGCCTATGGTTTCCAGGTCCCCCATGGCCACTGGTGGTAGGGTTGCCAGTTGGGATGGACACGAACCAGTAAAATGCAGTTTGTGATGGTTCATGGTTTGTAGTATGCCGTGTTTGCAAACCAGAAACAGTCACAACACTTTTAGGGGCTAAACAAACCATTTTGATTTGTGTGATCCAAACTTGCAAGGGATCTTTGGCTGACTCTTCTTTAGCTGGCCCCCAAGTTTGGTGAGGATTGGATTTATGGGGTTCAAGTTATCCCCCCAAAGAAGGTGCCCCCATCCTCCATTGTTTCCAGTGGAGGGAGGGGGGAACAGCCAAAAAATAAAATAAAATAAAAGCAAGGTCAATAGAAGCCCAGCAGAACAGAATCAAAGTCTCAGACAATCTCTGCAGTGGAAACTGAAGGTGGGGGACTGTCAAGCTCAGCCTAAATTTTGATTCCTACCAGAGCTGTTTCCTTTCTCCTTGCTTGTCATGTTAAATTCCGGGGTGTGTGTGTGTGTGAGAGTGTTGTTGGAGTGTATGGGAGTAGGAGCAGTAACAATCCCATGGGATTGACCTTGGAGATCTTTATGCCAGCCTAGATTAGAATAGGGCACCATATATCTCTCCATGTTGCCATAGAGACACTAAGGGGTAGGTATGACATGGTTGTGTGTGGAATTTTCTGGTTTTACCTATAACCTATATGTTCCCATGGTTTTTCTTCAGTCCTAACAAAAGCTCTTGAACCCACAGCAATCATATCTCTAATAAAGCATTACACTGCCAATAGTGTGTGTGGAGAGTGAATTAGCTGGGGACCTGACAGGGACATTTTTGCAAGCCCAGCAGAACCAGTACAATGTGTTCAGCAGAACCAGTGCCATTGTGGCACTGCAAACCCAACAAGACTAAGGTCAAGCAAGAGAATATCTGCAGTAGAAACTGAAGGGGGGGATTTTTACAAGCCCAGCAGAACCAGTGCAATGTGCCCAGCAGAACCAGTGCCACTGTGGCAGTGCAAACCTAATAAGACTAAGGTCACACCAGAGAATCTCTGCAGTAGAAACTGAAAGGGGTGTCCTGGGTCAGAGCAGACTCAACCAAGACCAAGGGGACGAGACAGAATCACTAACCAGAAGCGTAAATCAAGAGTTCAGTCCAAGATTCATACACAAGGGAAGCCAGCCAAGGGTCCAAGAAACAGAGTTCAAGCAGGTCCAAGAGGTGTTGTCAAACAGGTCTGGGTTCAAAGCCAAAGGTTCAGGAGTAGCAGCCAGAAACAGGTCCAAGAGGGGTGGCTGCACGTCATCAGGAAGGTGATGAGTTGCTTCCATGCCTTCCCCCTCTGAAACCCCAACCGTTATCGGCAGCTCACAGCCGGGTCTCATTGCTTGCGAGAGCTCTGTCCATTAACACAAGGTGTTCCTCTTGATCTGGCAGTTGCCAGGCAGCAAGGCATGCACTCCGCCTCTTCTCAAGGAGCTCCAAGTGTGCCCGCCTCCTCCTGCATTCCCCTTGCTCTGGGGAAGGAGGAGGCGAGGCAGCCTGTGAGGTTTCCCCAAGATTTTGCATTGCTGAGGTGCCACCTCTCTGGGTTGTCTCTTCCGTGTTCCCAGTGCTCATGGGGCTGGCGTGCCTGCTGTCTTCAGCTACTGGGGCACTAGGACTTGCCTCCACCATCTCAGGGTCATTAGGAGCATCAGCTGGCTGAGTCTCAGAGATGCTGATGGGGCTGTTATCAGCATCAGCTGAGTGCTCTTCAGTTAAAGCAGACTGGCCCACAACAGGGGGGCATTTTTGCAAGCCCAGCAAAACCAGTGTAATGTGCAGAGTGCACAGCAGAATCAATGCAATCAAAGAGTACCCTGTAGAAACCAGTGCCATTGTGGCAATGTCAGCTCAACAGGACTGGTGTCTAACACAGAATCACACTCCAAGTAAGGGTGTGTGTGCAAGCCCAGCAGAACCAGTGCAATGTATTAGTGCCCAGCAGAATCCAGTACCATTGTGGCAATGCCTACTCAGGACTGATGTGAAGTACAGAATCAAAATCCAAGCAAGGGTTTTTTTTGCAAGCCCAGCACAACCAGTTCAGTGTACAGAATGTCCAGCAGAACCCAGTGCCACTGTAGCAGTGCAAATAAAAGTGGATTAATGTCAAACCAGAGAATCCGTGCAGTACAGACTGAAAAGGGGGAACATTTCTTCAAGCCCAGTACAACCAGTTCAGTGTACAAAATGCCCAGCAGAAACCAGTGCCATTGTGGCACTGCAAGCTTAAAAGGACTGATCTCAAAACACTCTCAAGAAATCAAAGCAAGGGGGGGAAGGGATTTTGCTAGCCCAGCACAACCAGTTACAATGTGCAGAATGCACAGCAGAACCCAGTGCCACTGGGATTGCAAGCTTAAAAAGACTGATCTCAAGAATTACAAATCCAAACAGGGTGGGTAGGTGGGATTTTGCAAGCTCTGTGCATGAAAGTGGGAAGTGAACACAAAGGAACTCAGGCAAAGGGGAGAAATAACCCTCTTGAAACTAACATGATTAAAACTGACAGGAGTGTTTCCAAGGCTAGAGAATTCTGCCCCCCTATTGCTTTGACGTTTGGTAAACATTTTATTTGTGCAGAGACAGTCTGTCTGGAAATATATCCATTCACCAACCAGCAAAAACCTCCACAAACTACTTGAAAGTTAGTGGAAAGTTTGTGCTAGTTGACCTGCCATGAACTTCAGTTTGTGAACCAAGAATTGGCCAAAATTCATCACAAACTTTAGCTTGTGAACCAGTTTGTGTCCATCTCTAGTTGCCAGATCCAGGTTGGGAAACTCCTGGAGATTTGGGGATTGAGTCTGGAGAGGACAGGGAGCTCGGTGGGGTACAAAGCCATAGAGTCTGCCCTTCAAAACCCTAATTTTCTCCAGGAAAACTATTTTGGTAGTCTGGAGATGAGCAGTAATTCCAGGGGAACACCAGGTCCCACCTAGGGGCTGGCATCCCTAGACTGGTCCAAGCTTCCATGGCAGTGTGAGGACTTGAACCTGTGCCTCCCATATACTAGTCCAAGACTATAACTGCTAGACCACACTAACTCTCACCTCCTGGGGGCTAAATTGTCCATTAAATGTCTTTGGCTTTTACCATTTGGTGGCTTTAATCTTCAAGCAAGGACATTCCACTTGTCTCCTTCAAATGAAAGTCCTTGGGGATAATCCAGTTTAGGACCAGTCTTCTTGTAATCATAACTTTTACTCAACACAATTCTGATGCCAGGAAGAGGGACTGCCCCAAGAGACTCTGTTCTTCATTTCTTGCCAGACTTCCTCATTGTTGGCTTTGTTGTTCATCCATCAATGGCTTGACTTCCTTGTTCCAAATTCTCACTGTCTACTTGATGCTTAGCATATGAAACAAAAAGGCCAACTGCCACTGGGACAAGAGGAACTTTTGCAGATCTTAAGTGAGCCCCGTTGGTAACCTACTCCATCCTTTAATAGATGTGAACAAACTCTTATTCACATGAAGAACTGCTTCTTTTCTACAAAGCAAAGCTAAGAAGCTTTCACTCTTTGCCAGTGAAAATCCTTATTCAAGACTTTCTCCCAGGGCCTTTATTGCCTTTCACACAATATTAGTTACTAGGGCTATGCTGAAAATTCATAGTCAAGTATTTTTGGCCTGAAAAGAGAGCTTAGGGGGGGCCTGAAATGTTCTATGAAAGAACCACATCTAGTAAAGTGAGCTCTGACTTATGAAAGTTTATGTTCATATGAATTTTGTTTGTCTCTAAGATGCCACTGGACTCCTGCTCTATTATTAATCTTTTTGTATTGCTTTTGTCCCATCTCAGCAATATCCTCTTATTCTTGCCAGCTACATGACCTTGTTATTCGGGATTATGAAGCCAAATCACAACTCAGGGCAGTACTTCCTATCCTCACTGTGAATGGACAACCTTCCCACCCATGAAGCTGCCTAAACCATTGCTGAAATGAAAAGGGGCACATTTTGCAAAGAGAATGCTTTTCACTCAATCTGCCCCCTTTCTTTTAGTACTTCATTTTGAACTTTTGAGGGAAAATCTCTAACTGATGTGAAGAGTTACCATCTCTTCATGACAAGGGTTGTGGTTTTAGTAGCTATTATTATTTATCATATGGCGGAATTTCACACACAAAGTGTGTAATAATATAAAATATGTAACCAAGTTGCTAAAATGGGTATGTAGACTGATTGGGTAAACCCCCTAAGTACTAATATCTAGATTTTCTTTTCTTTTTTTAATGTAAAGTTTTGTGTATATTACATATTAACTTTTGTCCCGTACATTACATATCGCTTTATAAACCCTCTCCCTCCCCCCACCCATCCCTTGCTATTTCAGTTCACTAGTCCTTTGATCCCAGCCACGGGCACAAAGCCCAAATCTTGCACTGAATGTCTTTTCTTCCTTCGGTTAGTATCCATTCTAGGTCGGTCTTCCATTTCGTCCTGATTTCTGTGGTCTTCTCTGCCCATATGGTCTTCCGGCTCTGCTTCGCAATTATGTCCGACTGTATGAAATCAAACAAATAATTATGCCAGATTTCCATTTACTCTTGTCCTTCCAGCCCAGAGCAATCACTGCTTTACTAGCTAATATCATGGCTTTAAATGTAGCTTGATTCTCCTTACTTACTGCTGGGTTCCCAATTGTACCCATTAGCATTAGATTGAAGTTTATGGTCAATGAGACTTTGCATATTTTCCCTATAATTTGTAAAAATTTTGCCCAAAAGGCTCTAGCCTCTGGGCATTCCCACCACATATGGGAAAACCAGCCCTTAACCTGTTTACAGTGCCAGCACATGGGACTCGCTCCTGGGAACATATTTGCCAATTGCGCTGGTGTTTTGTACCATTTTGTAAAGAATTTATGCTCCATTTCGTTAAATTTAATCACTTTAATTTCCTCTATTCCCTTCATAATTTTGCTTGCCATGTTTTCTGTTATCTGACCTTCTTTCATCCAAGTTTTTTGTAAATAGGATATTGTCTTATCTTTATCTGATATCATTTTCCTATAAATTTTCCCTGCCAGTCCTTATTTTGACCTGCATCCCTTTGTATATTTCTTCTATTGGTTCT
>NW_015168678.1:230928-233273 GCF_001447785.1 Gekko japonicus
GCTTCATAATAGCTCTTCAACTCGGGGACTCCCCAGCCCAACTCCGCTTTGTGACTATATACCAACCTTTTTTGGGTTCTACATTTTTTGCTGCCGAATATCCACTCTCTAATCTTCCTATTCCATTGCTCTAGTCTATTAATATTGGCCCCTAGTGGTATCGACTGAAATAGGTATATTAATGTTGGTATCCAAAACATTTTGACACTCCTAATTCTAGTGGATATACCTAAGGTTTTATTTAACCACTTCCCCATTTCCTTCTCAATTTTCTTCCATATCATGTTGTAGTTAAGCTCTGAGATTCTATCAATATTCTTTTGTAATACTATGCCTAAATATTTGAGCTTTTTAGTGCCCATTCCCATGCTTGTAATTTTGTTTATTTCTTTTCCCCCCTCTCTGCTTACATTAAGATACATAATTTCTGATTTAGCCATGTTGACCCTTAACCCTGAACAGCGCTCAAAATCCTCAAGTATAATTTTTACTTCTTTTATTGTTTCTTTGGGGTTTGTCATGACAACTATAATGTCATCTGCAAATAGGTTAATTTTCATTTCTTCCTTCCTCACCTTATAGCCTTCTATCCTTACACAATTTCTTATCCTTTCCGCTAGCTGTTCTATTGCTATAATAAAAAGGAACGGTGAGAGCGGGCACCCCTGTCGAACCCCTCTTTGAATCTGGAAGGTTCTAGATTGGTCATTGTTAACCTTTACCACCGCTGTTCCATCTCTATATATCTCTTGGATTGCTCTTATGTAAATATCCCTCATCTCATACTTTCTCATTATCTGCCACAGATAGTCCTGAGCGAGGGTGTCAAAGGCTTTAAAGACATCCAATTTTAAGAAGCCCAGCTTTTTTTGTTGGGCATGTTGTAACACGTTTATTATATTTCTAATGGGGTGGACTATATTCCTGTCCTTTACAAAGCCATATTGGTCTTCTTTTATTATATTCAGAATAATCCTCTTTAATCTATTTGCCAAAAATTTTGCAAAAAGCTTGTAGTCCTGATTAAGGAGACTTATGGGTCTATATGAGCCTACCTCTTCAGGATCTTTACTTGGTTTCAAAATAAATATTATTTCCTTTTGTCTCCATGATTCTGGGCTTTCCCCCCTCTTAAGATTTCATTAAACACCATTTGGAGTTCTGGAGCTAGAGTATCTACCATTTCCTTATAAAATTCACTTGTAAACCCATCCAGGCCGGGGGATTTACCCTTTCTCAGTTCTTTAATTACATCCTTTATTTCTTGTGTTGTGATTTCCTCTCCTAACTTGGCTTGCTCATCCTCCTCCAATGTTGTTTTTACATCTTCTACAGGATCTGTTGTGTCCCTTTTCTTGTATAATTTTTTATAAAAAGTCTCAAACGCTTCCATTATTTCTATGGGTTGTTGTGTTTTTTGACCATTTACTTGTATCCTTTTTACCCTTTGTCTTTCTTTCTTGTTTTTCAAATAATTAGCTAATCTTTTTGCTGAGTTAATACTATTTCTTTGACATTCGTTTTTCACCATGGCTTCTCTTTTCCATAATGTTGCTGAGTCTAACGCCTCCAATTGCTTTTTGATTACTGATATCCGATTCTGTAACGTGTGGTTATATTTATACATTAATTTACTCTGTAACTGCTCCAATTCTTGGATTTTAGCTTGTCTTCTTGAGTGCCACTCTATATTCTTATCACTGCCTTTGCAGCATCCCATAGGGTATTAGTGGGAACTGTTCCTCTATTTTCCTCAAAATACAGCCTTATTTGCTCAGTCATATATAGTCTATCTCTTTCTGTAGCCATTATAAAATTGATGTACCTCTAGGTTCTTTTTGTTGGTTGTTGGTTTAGTTCTACTTCAACACTTATTGGGGCATGGTCCAGATTGGATGGGTTGTGATTCCTTTAATAGTCATATTGGTATTCTTTTCTACAATTATATAATCTATACATGATGCTGTTTTATATCTGCTGGATATATGTGTGGGCTTGGGCTGGTATCCCATCAGGTCGTGTACTTCTGTCAGACCCCAATTTCCCAGCCCATATTTTTTTATTTTGCAAATACTACAAACTACAAAGAAATATAGGGGAGGAACTACAACTAAGGAGAAAGAAAAGCAAACCACACTAAACTAAAACCTCAAGAGGAGGAGATCTTTTCACTGTTAGTAAATATGTTAGTATAATTAGTTTTATTATCACAATATACTTGTTGAGTTCTTGCTTATAACAGTTCGCTTCTTATATGTTATTTTGTTAGTTGTTATGTGAGGAGTCTCTGATCATCTTCTTATTCTTCATTTCAAAAGGCCATTTTCCCAGTCCTTCAGCCTTTA
>NW_015168678.1:234187-272404 GCF_001447785.1 Gekko japonicus
TTTCTGCCGCTTCCCCACAACTCGGAAAACTTGCCAAACGACTTCGCAGAACAGATAAGTCTCTCAAAACACTTTCGGTTTACTTCTTCCCCTCTCCCCCTTCATGTTCGTTTACCGCTCTTTCGCAAAAGAGGCGTCCCTCTTTGCAATCTCTGTTTCTGATCGCGGGGGGGGGGAATTGGTTTTCAAACTACTCTGTTTTATTCACTAATGAGTCCTTCTCCTTAGGAGTTCAGCCCAAAGAGGCAGGGCAGGCTTGAGTGAAGCTAAGTCTACTCGCCTCTTGCACTGCCCTTGCTACCTCCAGTGTTAAGTACGAGACTCAACACAGCTAGTGAACAGTGAATCAACTTTATTAATGAAGTGAGAAGAAATTAGAACGAGACAAAAACATAGAGTAACAGGCTCTCTTTTAAACAGTCGGGGCTTGGGAGGCCACGCCCACATGTCAACTAACAACCAGTCACTATTTACAGATAAGGTCCAATCAGAGTGCTTCCCTCCAGAGCATTGCGCAGCTCTGATTGGTTTATTTACAATCCTGTTTAGAACTCAAGCATAACATAGTTTTCAATACATAACATCCAGCATCTCTCAACATCTCTGGGGAAGCATTCTTACAGCCTCTGTCTGCCACAATGCTAGCCTCCCCCAGTTCTTGTCACTGTGCTGGTCCCTGCTTCCTGGTTGGACTGCCTCTTTGCCAGCAGCTGCTCCCCTGCCACCAAGTCCTCTCCACCCACAGCCCTTTGCATCAGCCTCAGAGAAACGTCTTGGCTCCCTCAGGGTTCTGCAGTGCTGCTCATTAGGGTTGCCATATTTTGAAAAGCAAAAAAGAAGACATATTCCCCGACTTTCTACTTCAAACAAGTGATCTTTACAACAAATCTAATTTTAAGTTGTGATAATTGCTACTAACTAGGAATATTCCTAACCTTCCAACTCTAAAAAGAGGACATCTGGCAACCCTAGCTCATTGCCCCTGCAGGTCCCTGCTTTTTGTCACCTCTCTCCTTCCTTCCATCTGCTTTCCCCCAGTGCTGATCAGCTGTGCCCCCAGCCCATGCACCTTTACTTCCACACAGACTGTCAGCACCCCCCAACCACTGGCCAGGTCCTGCAGGGCCGCTGGATCAGCTACACTTTCTGCCCCCACCCCATCACTCTTTCGGCCCCTGTCACTCTCCCGGCCTCCCACCTACTCCCCCCCAGCAGCACTCCCCCCCAGCCTCCCACCTACTCCCCCCCAGCAGCACTGGCAGCAGCTGCTCTCCAGGAATTACAACGGGATTGCCCAAATACAGAGATTAGTTCCTCTTAGGGTTGCCAGATCCATGTTGGGAAATTCCTGGAGATTTGGGGGTGGAGCTTTGGGAGGATGAGGTCTGAGCTTGGAAATAACCTCAGCAGGGTATAATACCATCAATGCCACCCTTCAAAGCAGCCATTTTCTCCAGGGGAACTGATCCCTGTCATCTGGCAATCAGTTGTGATTCCAGGAGATCTCCAGCCCTCACCTGGAAGTTGGCAGCATTAGTTACTCTGGAGGAAATGACTGCTTTGGAGGGTGGAGTCTATGGCATTATATCTGTCTGAAGTCCCTCCCTGCCTTAATCCCCACCATCCCCAGGCTCCACTCCTCAAATACCCAGGGTCTTGCTAACCATACTCTGAAGCTCTGACCATTATACTACACTGACTTTCATAGGGTGGCTGCTGTTTCCCAATCTGGAGCAGGCAATCCTAGTCCCATGCCTAGTTCCAAATCCCGTGCTATTTAGCCATTCATACTGCAGGAGGAATCCCAGATCTAGTCCTGCTTTTTGCTTTCTCCCCTTTCTGTCTCTTTCTCTGTCTGGCTATCAGCCAGTCTCTCTCTCATTGTCAATGTGGAGGGGCCTGGAGTAGATCCCTGTGGAGGCTATTTCAAAAGGTACTGGGGGGAAGAGTTCAACCCCCCCCCCTGCAGACCTAGGGAGTCCCCTGAGCCTGTAGAAAACCCTGTTGTGGGAGAGTATGCCCATATCTGTGGAAATAAGTATCTGCATATATATTCTCTTCCTCTCCCACTACCTTACTGAACTGAAATGCACCAGTATATAAAGGATTAATAATTTCCTTGGATTATTCCTGAATATAGTTACTTTCCCAATTCAGATTAGTTACAACAGCTATATTAAAGAATGAGGCACTTGAAATTCATATTGTGTTGACTTCCAGTGGATGGTGACTTGTGACGGTCGCACCCCATCAAGCTCCAATGGGGGTGAGTTGGATCCGGGTGCCAGGGAGGGGGATCGGCTGGTCCCGACCTCCCCAGGAAGCTCTTGAAGGGAGCTTCTAGCTTGGAGTGCTGAAGGGGCTGCTCCTAAAGTTCTGGCTTGGGGGAAGCAAGCTCCTTTTGCTTCAATAGGTCCTGTTGTTCCGAGGCCAGCAATGGCGCTCAGAGGTATTACCGGACCAGAGCGTACAAGAACTTAAGTAAAAAGATTAGTTACAAAGCGTAACAAAGCGATTCAGTGATGAAACAAACAGTGAGTTAAGTTTCAAAAAGAAAGACACATAGAAAAAGGGTGGTGGAATAAATATTGCTAAAGTGAAATGGCACAGTCCCAAAGAAAATGGGGGGGGGGCCTCACGGAGGAAGAACCATACCCAATAACGAAACTACAGCATAAAGAAGCATGCCAGGCTTAAGCGTTTAGCCACCCTATTCAGAGTGGAATACACCTGGGCTATCTATCTACAGCACAGAAAAGATCTTAGAACTTTTACCAAAGTATAAACAATGTCTCAGCGAGGGGGGAAAATGGTGTCCAGAGGCAGAGGCTCTGCAGAAAATACCAGCACAGCATCACTAGTCACAAGACTGGAAAATACCAGTGAGTTAGCCACTGCAATTTCCGAAGCCATGCGCCCCCTGCTAGACCAGCTGACGAACCTCAATCAGAAATGTGATACTCTACAGAAAGAGCTCAAAGAAACTACAGCCAAATCAGAGAAGTCAGCCAAAAGATTAAAAAGGTTGAAATGAAGACCAAAAAAATAGATCAAAGAATGGACATTGCAGAAAAAGAAAGAGCTTCTGAAGTGGAAAGATCTCTTTATGTTTTGAGGTTTCAAGGGGTGCCAGAGAAAAAGGAAGAGAACTTAAGCGAAATCGTAAGCGAAGCAATGGTCCCCTTGATTAATAACAAACCTGAATTAATACAAGCAGACATTGATATGATTTACAGAACTTATTCAGAATTTGTTAAAAAAAATAATCTCCCAGGGGAAATTTTTGTGAAATTTGCAAAAAGATCAACAAGAGACTTAATACTTAAAGCATCCATAGCTACATCAATCAAAATTCAAGATGAGGAGATAAAAATATTGAAAGATGTTCCATACAAAATATGCAAGAAAAGGAAGCAATACAGAAATATTATAGCATTTCTTCAAAAGAACAATGTCCAATACAGATGGATTTTTCCAGAAGGACTTATATTCAACTTTAAATGAAAAGAAGGTAAAGATTGACTCTTTATTAAAGGCAGAACTTTTTCTTAAACAACAACAAACCCCGACCAAACAAAGAAATGGAGCAGAGAAAGGGAAGGCAACGGAAAAAACAGCGAACGACAGAAATCTGAT
This sequence comes from Gekko japonicus, assembly GCF_001447785.1. Taxonomy (NCBI): domain Eukaryota; kingdom Metazoa; phylum Chordata; class Lepidosauria; order Squamata; family Gekkonidae; genus Gekko; species Gekko japonicus. Next base: position 237,824 of record NW_015168678.1, read on the forward strand.
ACGGAAATTTCATCTTCTACAGCTACTTCCATGTCTTTGGATTAAATTTTTGACTCTGACTCTGATCTAGGAGTAGCTGTTCCCAAAACCTTTAAAGTAAATCTCCACTGGCAAAAGAAGAAGAAAAGTAAAGCTAAGAAAAAATCTAAGTGAAGATCTGAGACTATGTTGACATTTAATGAACTCGTAGTATTATCCAGATGTGATTTAATACAAAAAATGACTTTATGTTTTTTCTATTTGAACACTTTCATTACAACTTAAAGAACTAAATGTAATTTATATCATGTAGACATTTATCCAAAGCGTTTGAATAGATTATCAAAGTACCTTGTTACTCTCTTTTTGTAGTTTTAGTTTTGTAGGTTTAGTTTTGTAGGGTGTAGTAAGAAAATCAATAAAAAATTTATTAAAAAAGGGAAAAAAAGAAATTCATATTGTGTTTTGCCAATATCTGAAGCACATCCCTCCTGGTGTTGCCAAAGCACATATCTGAGATGGTCTGGGGCCCACATAGGGATGAGCCTGCAGCAAATTCCTTTGCCTTAAAAGGAGCAGAGCCATTAAGAACTAGCCTCTCTCACAACTCTTCCATTGTATCTGAAGCAGTGACCTCTGCCAGTGGCACCTTTAAGCCCAACAAAGTTTTATTCAAGGTGTAAGCTTTCATGCACACTCACAGTTTTCAAGATACATAAATTTAGTTAGTCTTTAAGGTGCCACTGGACTTCTGTTTTGTTTTCTCTCTCTCTTGTTCCCTTCACTACGGGAAAAAAACTTTCATCTGGCAGCTGGCCAGAAGGGACAAAAATATGGTTCTGTCAATGGAAAACTGGTAAGCTGGCAACCCTGCTGTCTTGAGTTCCAATTGGTAGGGAGAAAGGTGGCCTAGAAATATTTTAGAACATAAATACCAGTATGAAAAGACCAGCTTTTTTGGTAAACAAATTTTATTTTTCTCAGGAATACAACGTATACCATTAAAACATTTCTTTCTATCAATTGTCTACCCCATTCCCAATTCCTCCCTTCCCTCCAATGGCTTCCCGCAATGCTTCCACCCCTACTCCAAATTACTTCATATCATCAACTACATCAGTTTCTTATCATTACAATTTAAAGATAACATCATTTGACTTAATATTGATCTAAACATATTAAGTTTTGTTTCACATCCCAGTTCTTTTCCAGATATATTTTAAAGTCACTCCATTCTTGAAAAAACATGTCGTCTTCTTTATTATTCAACTTTTTCGTAATTTTATCCATTTCTGCCATGAACAGAACTTTTTGTATCCAGTCTTCAATTTCTGGTACTTTCTCTGTTTTCCAAAATTGTGCATAAATCATTCTCGCTGTTGTGATTAAGTACCAGAGTAAAGTCTTTTTAGTTGTATTGACTTCTTCCATTTTCAGTCCCAAAAGCAGAATTTCTGGTGCCTTTTTAAAAGAGCATTTCAGAATTTTTTGCATTTCCCTGTGGACTTTAGTCCAAAAGTCAACTGCTTTCTCACAAGTCCACCACATGTGATAAAATGAGCCTTCATGACTTTTACATTTCCAACACTTATTTGACATATTCTGGTTCATATTTGCAATTTTTTTTGGCGTCATGTACCACCTATACATAATTTTATAACAATTCTCTCTAACATTGGTACAAGGCGATATCTTAATAGAATTTTTCCACAAATATTCCCAGGTTTCAATAGCCACTTCCGTATTCATATTTATCGCCCATTTTATCATTTGCCCTTTTACAGTCTCATCTTCAGTATACCATTTTAGTAACACTTTATACATTTTAGAGATATTTTTTCCCCCTTCACTCTCCCAAATCATTTCAATCTCATTTTTTTCCTCTCTAAAACCATAATTTCTTTTATCTGATCTAAAAAGATCAAAAATCTGCATATATTACAGCTATTCATATTCATATTCAATTTCATTCTGCTTTTTCATTACCCATTCTGTTCCCACTTTTTTAATTAGATCTTTATATGGCAACCAATCTTTATCTCTATGTCTTGAGTAAGATGTTAACACTTCCACTGGTACAATCCACAATGGTCTTACATCACAAAAGTATTTTTTATACCTCATCCATACCACAAATAGTGCTTTTCTTACCACATGAAGCTTAAAAAAGCTATCCATTTTTGTTTTGTCATACCATAAATATGCATGCCAACCAAATCTACAATCATGGCCTTCTAACCCCAGTAACTTATCATTTTCTAATTTCACCCATTGTTCCATCCAGGTTAGACAGACCGCTTCATAATATAGTCTAAGATTTGGTAATTGTAACCCACCTCTATCTTTGGCATCACAAAGAATTTTCATCTTGATTCGCGGTTTCTTGCCTGCCCAAACAAACTTTGATAGTTCTTGTTGCCACTTAAGTAGCAAATCTGTCTTACTAAGTATTGGTATTGTTTGGAACAGGAACATCAAACGTGGTAGGACATTCATTTTTATGACTGATATTCTTCCCATCAGTGACAAATTCATTTTGTCCCATTTCTTAAAGTCTTGAGTTAACTTAGTCCATAGTTTTTCATAATTGTTCTTATATAAGTCTATATTTCTTGCAGTTAACTCAATACCAAGATATTTAGTCTTTTTTACTACTTCACATTGTACCAGGTCTTGCAGTTCCATTTGTTTTTGTTTCGTCATGTTTTTGCAAATAAGCTTCGTCTTGTTCTTATTGACATAAAATCCGGCCAATTCTCCAAAGTCCTTTATTTTTTGGAATAGTAACGGTAATTTGTCTGTCGGGTTTTGCACAATGAACATTACATCGTCAGCAAATGCTCGATATTTGTATTTAAGTCCTTTGTGTGTCAATCCCGTTATCTCTTGATCTTGCTGTATTTTTTGTAGAAGTATCTCCAACACCCAGATAAATAATAACGGTGATAGGGGACAACCCTGTCTGGTGCCTTTCTGTACCTTGAAGCTATCTGTCAGTTCTTTGTTTACATTCAGTTTAGCTCTTTGTTCAGAATAGATAGCTTCAATGCAATTTCTGAAGTGTTGTCCCACTTCTATTTTTTCCATCATTTGCAGCATAAACTTCCAGTTAAGATTGTCAAATGCCTTTTCGGCATCGATAAATAAAAAAGCTACTTCTTGTTCAGGGTGTTTCTCATAATATTCAATTGCGTCCATTACTATTCTTACATTGTCTCTGATCTGTCTCTTTGGTAAAAAACCAGCTTGGTCTTCTGAAATCACTGTTTGTAAATAGTTTTTCACCCTCTCTGCAATAATTTTTGCAAAAATCTTGTAATCATTATTCAAAAGAGAAATTGGCCTATAGTTTTTCACATTCGTTGGTTCTTGTCCTTCCTTTGGTATTAATGAAATAATTGCTTCTTTCCAAGAGTCTGGCACCTTCTTACTCTCACGTATATCGTTGGATAAAGCTTCCATGACCGGAACAATTTCTTCTTTCATTTTTTTATAAAACTTTGCGGTAAATCCGTCCGGTCCTGGCGCCTTCCCCAACTTCGCTTCTTCAATTGCCTTCCTCACTTCTTCTTTTTGAATTTGGCCATTCAGTAATTCCTGAAATTCGTTGCTTATTTTAAGTAACGGAACCTTGTCCAAATATTTTTTAATCTTCTCAAGATCTGTTCTATTTGCTTGGAATAATTTAGCATAATACTTGAAGAAACTTCTCTTTATGCCAGTAGGGTCAACGAATTCTTTTCCTTCTTCTATTATTTTGGTTATCATTCTTCTTTCTTTTCTAGCCTTAAGTTGCCACGCTAAAAATTTCCCCGGTTTATTTGCCCCTTCAAAAGATTTTTGCTGTAGCCTCTTTAAATTCCAATAGAGCTCCTGGTTTAAAGTTTCATTCAGTTGTTCTTTCAACAACTGTAATTCTCGAATAATCTTCTTTTTCCCTGGTTTCTTCTTTAATTCTTTTTCTTTTTGTGATATTTTTTCCAACACTACTGTTTGTTTTTGAAATTTTTCCTTCTTTTGCTTCGCATTTTGAGAGATGAGAATCCCTCTCATCACTGCTTTATACGCATCCCACACCACCTGAATTGGGGTCTCTTTATTCAGATTTTGTTGGAAAAATTGCTTTGTTTCTTCCTTTAACATTTCAGTTACATCTTTTTTATCCAACAAATCTTCATTAATTCTCCAAAGAAAGGATTTGTTCCTTTCTATAGAAGTCCACAAAACAGGGTTGTGGTCGGAATTACATCTTGGCAAAATTTCAATTTTATGTGTTTTCATTGACAATTCTTCTGACATCCAAATCATATCAATTCTGGAAAAAGAGCAATGTCTATTGGAATAAAAAGTAAAATCCTTCTGCGTCGGGTTCCATTTCCTCCATACATCCTCTAGTTTTTCCTGCTTGACTATTTCAAAAAAGTTCTTTGGCAATTTTCCACTAATTTCGTTGCCTTTTTGTGATCTTCTATCCAAACGGTCCACAGTTCCGTTAAAATCTCCGACCAAAATGACTTGTTCATAGGTTTGTCCTTGTAGATGTTCAGTTAAGTCCTTAAAGAATTTTTCTTTTGCTCCATTGGGTGCGTATAGATTGATCACCAATGTCTTTTTCTGTTGGATCAAAACTTCCACACCCACATATCTTCCATCCAAGTCTTTAAAAATTTCTTTAGGTTGTAAATCCTTTTTCACATATGTCACAACTCCTTTTTTCTTGTTTGAGGCCGAAGAATAAAATTCTAATCCAAATTTGACATTTTTTAAATATTTAGTATCGGAATTTCTAATATGAGTTTCTTGCAAGCATATCACATTACAGTTTTGTTTTTGTATCCAATGATTGATTCTTTTTCTCTTATTTGGTGAATTTAGTCCATTCACATTCCATGACAACAATTTGTAATCCATTGTAAATTTTAAGTTAAATTTCTCCAAAGGCATCTAAATTGTCTGCCTTAAATTTATATAAGTCCGTCACCGATCTGATCTGGACCCTCCCACTTTTGTAAGTAAAGGATAAGCCTTGTGGAATCTCCCATCTGTATCTGATATTCAAGGTCTTCAGTTTGTCAGCCAGAGGTTTATACCTTTTTCTATCTTGCAATACTGCTCGTGGGAGCTCTCTCATCACCATGATCTTGTTCCCTTCAATTTCGAACGGGACGGTAAATTGTTTCTTAAAGATGTCTTCTGTTGTTGCTCTTGTTACAAATTGTACAATTACATCCCTTGGTAAATTTTTCTTTTCCGCAATTCTGGAGTTCACTCTGTATATCAAATCAAAATCTGCTTCCATTGTTCCCTCTTCCTCTTCCAAGTACAAAGTGATCGCTTTTATCATTTCCTCTCTTATGTTTTCATTCTCTTTTTCTTTGATACCTCTAAATCTCAAATGAGTTTGCATTCTTCTGAACTCCATCATTGTTTCAGATCTCCTAAATTGCTGAGTCAAAGAATCCTGTTTCTCTTCCAATTGTTGCATTTTTTCCTCTGTCTCTGTAGTTTTGGTTGCACTAGCCTGTATTTCTTTTCTGACTCCATCTAATTCTTGCTTGATTGAAGTAATTTCTGTTGTAACCAATTCTTTTAATGCTGCTACATTTTTCTCCTGGGCTTCTTCAATTTGTTTCAAGTGTATCTGAGTTTGCTTTGCCATTTGCTCTTCCAGTTGCTGCTCCATATGTTTTTCTTGCACCCCCAACCTTTTCTCAATCTGCTCACCCATGGCCTGAATCGCCTCCATCATTCTTTTCTCCATCAATTCCATGGCTGCATACAATTCTTTCTTATCCTTCTCCCTCTCTTTTGACATTTTAGGGGTTGATGTTGAGCCTGTCCTTGGTCTCACAACTGGTTGAACGTCAGGGTCAGAATTGGTTCGTTTCGGTGCCCTTCTGGTCTCCGTTTTGGCGATTTCTCTGCGGTGCGCAAACTTACACAACAAGTTGTTTCTTCTAGAAGATAAGCTTTCGATTGTCCAAATGCGTCTATTTGCGCTTTCAAAAATCTTCTAAAAGGTCTTTAAAAATCAAATTAAGTTAAAGTCCTCCTCAAAATGTCGGGCACAACTTCTCTATGGTAATTAGGGATAGAGTAGGTCGGTTTGGCGTTCTGCAGGTCCCGTCTGTTCGCATACACTCACATCCGGTCCTGCAGTTTGAAGAGTCCGAGTTTCTTCCTGTTGATTGTTACCCTTCTAGGATATCTTCTCACTGCTCAACCTACTCGGAATACTTTGCCGGTTACACCAACCTACATCTTCCCGCGATACTGTTCGTCAGTTTCGGTTTTTTCTGCTGCGCGCTCAGCTCCGTCCTCACCGCAGGAATGTTAAACAAAATGCTTTTTTGCTGTTTTATAGCCTTCAATCAACTATTTCTTTGCCGGAATCAGAGTTCTGGGAATATTAATTCTTTATCCGCTCATCCGCTTGATTCAATTTATTTTTTAACGCAGTTCAGGTAAGCGGCACGTTTATTGTTATCTACACGATCAAAACGGGCTTTCGCATTGCTTCTTTTCACTCACTGTTGTTGCCCATCTTCAAGAGGTCGGCTGATGGAGAATTTAAACCGGTACACCGGCTCGAACGGCTGCTGGAGAGTTGCTCGGCACTTGCCTTCTTCGCGGGAGGAGATCAAAGCCTGTTTCCGCTTCTTCCGAAGCGGAATCACGCCAACCTAACACTCCCTCTTAGGCGCTGCTGCCTGCTTGTCCCCCCCCTCGCTGGGGAGCGATGCGTTGGGCTAGAAACTGCCCAAACTGTCAAAAGCAGCCGTCGCCCACTTCGCACAAAAGTGAAAGTGCGTCAGTCCTCCATCTTAGCTCGACCGGAAGCCGAAAAGACCAGCTTTTTTGATTGGCAATGGTCAGATCCATTTGGAACAGCATCTTTTTAAAGAAACCAATGCTTTAGGGGGGGAAAGCCTGTCCATGGACCAAGACAGGAAAGAGCTTTGAACATAGTAAAACATTAGAAGAATGAGCTTACATATATGTCCGTGGACCTAATATTCTACACAAGCTTAAAGAAAACTTCTATAAAATACTAATACTTATGGCATTACATGCTAGAGTGGATTAAAATTATATATAGCAATGCTTGAGATAATTGGTGACACTGTGATTTAGCAGGTCAATGGAAACTTGGAAATCAGTGCTGGAAATAGCGGTGATTTAGGGGTCATTCACTGCTAATGCAAGGAAGAGGGCTCTATTGACCCTTGAACAAGGGATGTATTTATTTATTTATTTATTCAATTTATACCCTCCCCTCCCCGCCGAAGCAGGCTCAGGGTGGGGTAGTGAGCAAGGGAGACTGTGTCAGTACAAATGCTGGTCGGATCAGCCCAATCTCTTAAAACTGCAAAACACACAGGATCACTTGCAGTTCATCCCCTTTTTGCACCTCTGTAGTTAAATGCATTGGTTGAATGACCAACATCAGATAGATAGCATTGCCTACTTTTTGCACTTGAGCAATTAGCAGCATCTGTTTGAGAAGTGAAGGCAAGAACTGGCTGCAAGATTATCTGGGTTCATGAACAGACACCAAAAGTACACAGAAACACCACAGTGGTCACTTCCAACTACACTGGCATCCCAACTACTCCCACAGCATTAGAGGCTGTGGCTGGTTGGTTACAGCAGAGCTGGCTGAAATTAAATCCAGAGAAGATGGAGGTCCTGTGCCTTAGCTGTGGGGGGTCTGGGATCAGGAATCTGGCTCCCAACTCTTGGCAGGGCACCGTTGATGCCAATGCCAAAGGTGAGGAGCCTAGGGGTGGTCCTGGATGTCACTACTGTTGCCAGGTCAGCCTTCTACCACCTTTGGCTGGTCAGGCAACTGGTTTCCATATCTTACCTCCCAGGATTTAGCTACAGTTTGGTGTAGTGGTTAAGTGTGCAGACTCTAATCTGGGAGAACCAGGTTTGATTCCCCACTCCTCCACTTGCACCTGGCTGGATGACCTTGGGCAAGCCATAACTCTTGCACAGCTGTTCTCTCAAGGACAGTTCTCTCAGAGCTCTCTCAGCCCCACCTACCTCACAGGATGTCTATTATGGGGAGGGAAAGGGAAAGGAGCTTGTAAGCCTTACACTCCCGCCGGCCTTGCAGGTCCACCGCCGGGCCCCTCATGGGGCTCGGCAGTGGAGCTGCAAATCCGGCGGTGGAGGCCAGGACCGTTGGGGGCGGGGTGTGTGGCCTTAAGACACACTTCCGGTGATGTCAGGGGGTGTGGCCTTATGACACACTTCCGGTGAGGTCAGGGGGTGTGGCATATGCTAATGAGTTATGCTAATGAGTTCCCCTAGCTCTTTTTCTACGAAACGACCCCTGCCCTGATGTGCAGATTTAGATATCCGCACGGAGGGGGCAACTTGGCTATTAGATATATAGATGTTTTAATGCTATTATGTTTACTTAATGAAATGTTGTGACCCATCCTGAACCCACTTGCAGGGGAGGGCAGGAGATAAAATAAATAAATAACAATTAAAAACTCCAATTTATTTTATGTTGTTTCTTTTAAAATTGGAAGTAATGACAATGTCAGATGATGGTGGTTTGGGGGCAACTATTGCAAGAAAGCCATCTAGCTGAAGGTGCCATTCCACATGGAGATGAAGATACAATTTTACATGAAGACAAGAACACAGTGCTGTTGGGCAAATGAACAATCTACTCCCTGATTGTGACTGGCAAGCAGAATGTGAACCAAACCATCAGGTATTTAAGTATAACAAGTCATAATAAATTTGTGTAGCTTTGTTGATCTGAAGCAGTAGAACAAAATTTGAGTCCATTGGCACATTTAAGACCAACAAAGTTTAATTTTGGGTATAATCTTTTATGAAAGCTATATGAAAGCTTATACCCAGAATTAAACTTTGTTGATCTTAAATGTGCCACTGGACTCAAACTTTGTTCTAAGTCATAATAAAAATGGTTTCGAAAGCTGTTTTTAGGCACTGTGCTTTGTTTACTGGGTTTATTAAAAGATAAAATATATTTCTTCAAATTATGTGACTACTACTAGCATTAAAAATTGAAGGAAAAGAAGGTGGCAAACTAGTGGTCTCAGCAGGGTAAGTAACTTTTGGCAAATAAACCCTATTTTAAAGCAGATAATGCTCAGAAGAGAAGGGAGCAAATCTCTCAGGCAAACACAGTCTTCTTTGTTTGTGTTCATTGTTTGAAAATTAGGCAATATTTACACGCAAATATTGACTCAGCAGCCACCAGAACTTCCCCCTACTCTGGCTATTTCAGCACATCCTCATCCCATCATGGAAAGAAACCCAAGCTGTATTTCATTAACTTGATATCTAAGGTCTCCTGCAAGAAAAAGATTTGGGCTTGGTACTGTTTATATCAATTAAAACTAGTTTAAAACTGATACCAGTGCTTGTCAGCGTTGGTGGTGATTAGGGCTTCTGATGGCTGCTTCCATGCTTGCCAGCTGGCCCAGTGGCCACTGAGACTTGCTCTTCCCCAGCATCATCTTTATTGTCCTGGTGCCAGGAGATGCCACCATCAGCTAATGCCCATGGCTGTGGGGCCCAAGAGGAAGGTGAGGAGGCCCATGTCCAGTTGCTGTGGCTACCTGCCACTCAGGGTCCCATCCTTGGAGTTCTGGCTGAGTTAATGGTAACTGCCTGAGGTGCAAGGGAGGTGGGTGGTTCTGCTCCTGCAATGTTGGGGAAGTCCCCAACTGCGCTGCAGGTGCCTCAGCCAAGGATGGGTCAAGTGTAAGGCTGCCAGGTGTTCAGTATTGATGTGGACAGTCCAGTATTTTCACTGACTGTCTTGGAAAAAACCCTGAAAAAATATCAGACTGTTTCCCAAACAGTGAAAATACTGAACTGTCCAGGCCAACTGGCAACTTTACCAAGCCCAAACTGTGAAGCTCACTGTTTGGGCTTGGAGGGGGTGGGGCCAAGGCAGCCCGAGTCTGAAGCAGCAGCCACTGCTACTTTGTGCTCAGGCTGGGTGCTCCTCCCAACCCAGCACAAACAGTGTGCTTTGCACAGTCTGCCCTGGAAGGCGGTGGCTCTGAGCCTGCTTGTGAAGCAGCTGAGTAATTTTTAATTTTTTTTAAAAAAAATTAAAAGTAAAAGTAAAACCTGAGAATCCAAGCCAATGTACAACCTGAGAATTGCCCAAACCAATCGTAATGGGATGCTGTTGCAATCCTAGCAAATATAAAATAATCTTGTTGTACATTGTCTGTATTCTCTGATTTTACATGTGCTAGGATTGCAAGAGAATCCATATTACGATTGGTCTGGATAATTCTTAGATTGTGCGTTGGCTTGAATTCTCAGGTTTTACTTATTTTTTCCTGCTGTAGGAATCAATGGAGGACAGCTGGGGGCACTTCATTCAGGGCCAGGAGGTCGAATTCACTTGAAATTTGGCAGTTATTTAAACAACAGGCACCAGCAGCTCTGCTGCAGCTTTCATGCCAGTAGCTTTATTCAAAAAAGCAGTGACAGAGGAATACCAACTTCAAACAAGGAGAGTAGGGGATAACATACAAATGAATTTTTAAAAAATACAGAGGGTGCAAATGTTCCAGCAATATATGTTGCCATTAAAATTCATAAACATTAACACAATTTCAACAGGACAGAAAAGAGTTTCCTGTCCTGAAAAACACAAAATGCTCTACATCTTACAACAGCACTACAGATAAGATTAGAATTTCAACAGTCAATCCATATGCAAAAGAACCTCCTCAGGAAAACTCCTCCATTAGCATGTCACAGCCTGGGAAACTCCTACAAGATAATGACTCAGCCCTACCCCACCTTCCTGAGTAGATATAAATTACCTGCCTACCATTTTTCTTTTCACCTTGACACAGGGAGTACTCCATCTTTCTGTGTTATACCTCTGAGGATGCCAGTTACAGCTGCTGGCGGAACGTCAGGTACTACAATGCCAAGACCACAGCCATACCACCCAGAAAATCTACAACAACTAATATATGTTGCGTTTTAATACATATTATAACATATGTAATGGTAATGTGTGTGTGTGTATAATAATAATTTTTGTTGTTGTTCAGTTGCAGTCGAGTCCAACTCTTCGCGACCCCATGGACCAGATCACGCCAGGCCTTCCTGTCTTCCGCTGTCCTCTGAAGTTTGCTCAATTTCATGTTTGTTGCATTTATGACACTGTCCGTTGCCGTCCCCGTCTTCTTTGACCTTCAATCTTTCCCAGCATCAGGGTCTTCTCCAGTGAGTGCTCCCTTTTCATTTGGTGGCCAAAGTATTTGAGCTTCAGTTTCATTATCTGGCCTTCCAGGGAACAGTCAGGGTTGATTTCTTTTAGGATCGACTGATTTGATCTTCTTGCAGTCCAAGGGACTCTCAAGAGTCTTCTCCAGCACCATAGTTCAAAAGAATCTATTTTTCGGCGCTCGGCCTTCCTTATAGTCCAACTCTTGCAGCCATACATGACTACTATATTAAATCTGGAATATCCAATGAACCTAGGCCCCGATCACATGGGCCAGATAATGCGGGGGGGGGGAGGCATGGCTTTTTGCGCCGGCGCAATTTAACGCGCCAGAATGCAATCAGTCGCCACGGCAGCAAAGTGGGGTTTTGTTTGTCGCCACATGTTTTTGGCACGCGTCAACATGGCAAGAGGAGCGCGCTTGAGCGATCACACATAGGTATTCCGTTGACGGCCCATAGCAAACCGTTTGCTAGTAGCTTTTCCAGGTATTTTTTAACTCCGGATGTTCGGGCAGATGCTATGGGTTGGCGATGGGTGTGCTACGCTTGCCAGATGTGTCCTTGTGATCGTGCCCGTATACTCCGCCCGACATTCGTGCCTCTCCCGCTGCAAATTCCGCATGTGAACAGGGCCCTAGAAAGCTAAATATATTAGGCAATATATGTGTGTTTATACATGACCTCCACTTTTTGTTCAGTCTATCTGGATTCATGCCTCCCTTTACATTCTGCATCCGAGTGAAGGGTGGGGTATAAATCGCCTCCTCCTCGCCTCTCAATAGCATTGGTGCGGCAGCTGTGACCTCTGGTGCTGCTCTTAGTATTCTTTACATAGGCTCCTTGGCTCAGTATCCCTGTGCGTCACAGGGTCATTTCAACCCATTGAAGGGACTGCTGCAATAGACAGGCTTTATTCAACAACTTCAGTAGGTATTGAATATGGGGCTTGTGGGATATTAGGCAGGGATTCTTCCTGTGTAGCAGCACCCAACTCTGATCAAGATCCTTCTACAGAGAAAAGCAGACAAAGCAACAACGGGATGGAACAAGTCATGTAGTCCGCCTGGACCTATATAAAATCTATAAGCCAGGCTAGGTGGTTGAATAACAAGGGTGGATCTGCTGCTATGATCTCTGTAACAAATGGCCCTCACCCATTTTACAGAAACTAGTTCTAACACCTACAACATCCACCTAGACACTTTCTACCACAGTGATGGGAATTTTAACAGTCACAATCGGTGTAAAGAGCAGCCTGGAACTTCTGTTCCTTGCTCATATCACCTTTTGGAATGTCCTGGGGCTAGGTAATGGAGATGCCAAATTGCCATCTCTTATGTGTCCCTGGTCTGGCCACTTACTTTGCTGAGATGCTCGTGCATGGCTCACAAGAGGAAAAGCTGCAACGGTTCCCCATCCAAATTACTGATCAGGTACACATCTGTTGAGTATCTACAGTGCTGTTAGCATCTGGTATTCCCAGACCATTCACTGTACCCTCCTCTAACTCACCTTAAATGGCATTTCTTCTCTTGTGGCTCCCACAATACTATCTATCATCCATCCATCCACCCTGTGGACCTCTATTCATAACTGCAGTTTACAATATAGTAATTATATGCGGATCTCTATTAATAACTGCAGTTTACACCATAGTAATTATAGCAATAAAACAAGTAAAACATGAACATTCATTGAAAGAGCAATTAAGTTTTCCCATGTCATAGCAGCAGTCATGAAAATATGTCCAACCATAAATATGCAGCAGGAAATGTAAAACCAGAAAAATTTAATCAGTTTCAAAGCAGCAAGCAAGCAGCAGTACAATAGGACTTTCAGAGAAAGAAAATGAATAAATAAATAAACCCACCAAATGGCTGGGAGAATGCAACCTAGAACCTGAAATAGATGAGCAATAAATTCAGAACAACTATAACAAAATCCCTCTTCACAGTGTGAATAATTAAGTTATGGAATTTGTTGCCACAAGATGTGGTGAACTGGTAGTGATTGACCAGGAAAGAGCTCTTGGGGTCATGGTGGATGGCTCCATGAAAAAGCTGACTCATTATACAGCATGTAATATCCTTGGATAAAAACTTAAGAACAAAAGACAAGCCCTGTTGGATCAGACCAGTGTTCCATCCAGCCCTGCATCCTGTCTCACACAGTGGCCAACCAGTTATCTTGGAGGACCAACAACAGGCCATAGAGGTGAAGGCCTTCCCCTGATGTTGTCCCCTTGCACTGGTTCTACTATACATTACAGCTGGTATGATTATTGAAAATCTTCTTTGATAATTGTGAGACATCACCAGAGGATATGAACTATTGAGAGACAGTTTTTGTCCCACATCTTTGTTCAGAAGATCTTCCTTCGAAACGGCAAGACATTCCAGAGATCACCGTCAATATATATTTTTCTATGATTATGTATATTATTTTTGTTCACTTTTCTATGATTCTTTAAAGACATATATTAAGCATCACTTTCTCACAGTTTTTCTTATTCTCCGTATTATCTCATTACTGTTCCAATCAATTGTTATTAACCCCCTTTTAAAGCCATTTGTGCCTTTGGCCATCATTACATCCTTTGGCAACAAATTCCACATTTTATTTACTTGTTGAGTGAAGCATTTTCATTTGTCCATGCTGAATCTACTGCCTGTCAATTTCATCAGGTAACCCCCAAATTCCACTATTTAGGGAGAAGTAGAAAAAGTTTGGTGGGAAGGTAATAGCATTCCGTGCACCTGGGCATTTAGTCATGCCGGCCACATGACCACGGAAAAGTCTTTGGACAATGCTGGCTCTTCAGCTTGGAAACGGAGATGAGCACCTCCCCCTAGAGTTGGATTCAACTGGCTTTCGAGCAAGGGAAACATTTACCTTTACCTGAGAAAAAGTTATCTCACTATGCTGCAGTGTCATTTGGAATGCTGTGTGCAGTTCTGGTTGCCATATCTGAGAAAAGACATTTACAGAGCTGAAAAACGGCAAAGAAGGGCAACCAAAATGACGAAGGGTTTGAGTAGGGTTGCTAGGCTGAACCTGGCAACTGGTGGCAGGACTGGGGCTGAGGTCAAATTCGTGAAGGATAGGCCTATCAATAGCTATAAGCCGTAATAATTAAAATAGGTTTTCTATATTTTAGAGGCAGGTGGTAACTCTGAATTTCACTGTGGGGATATTGCCTTCATGTCCTCCTTGTGAGCTTTCCAAAAGTATCTGGTTGTGTTCTGTTTGAAACAAGATGCTGGACTACACGTACCTTTAATATGATCCAGTATGGCATTTGTTATATTCTTACCTGTAGAGACTAGTAGCTATACTGAACAACATCTCAGTCCTTTGCATGGGTTAATTCATATGGATCGCCTCCATACTGTTCACATCAATAACATAAGCTTTACAATGTAATCCTAAACAGAATTCCACCCTTCTAAGTCCATTGGCATCAGTGGATTTGGAAGGGTGTAACTTTGCTTAAGATTGCACTGTTACTAATAAACCACTTCAGTTTTGCTACAAACATTACTTTTTTTCAGTTTCTTCACAAATTGTGGGACACATTGGTAAACTATTTCACATAGTGGTGTAAAGTGGTGTCAAGTTGCACCTGACTTATGGCGAACCTGTCGGGTTGTCAAGGCAAGAAACAAACAGAGGTGGTTTGCCAGTTGCCTGTATGGATTTCCTTCCTGGTATCCCATCCAAGTACTAACCAGGGCTGATCCTGCTTAGTTTTTGAGATCTGAGGAGATGAAGCTAGACTGGGCAGGTCAGGGCAAACTATTGCACTCAGAGGTGGAGAAATATGTTTTGATCTTTTTAAAAAAACTTCTTCTGATTTGGACATCAAAATGTTCCTCTCTGGGGCAAGAAATTACACATTACTGGAAACCGGATGTTGCTTGAAAAAACATGTAAATTTCCACTTTTTCTCAAAGTTTGCAATAAAATGAACTCATAGCATACAATAATAGTTAGCCTGGTTAGTGCAGCCTGTGACTCATGGCACCCTCTACCCATATGTATGGACTGGTAACTTCCATTTCAATGTATCTCAAGAAGCGTGAGTGCACACAAAGGTTTATACTGTGAATAAACCTTTGTTGCTCTTAAGGGTGCCACTGAAATCAATGGGTCAATCTGCTTAGGATGAACCTGTATATGATTAGTGAAATGGGTAGCCCTGCAGCCAGTTAGGGAGACCCTTTTAGAATCTTGTGAGGAAGGAGTTAAAGAACAACTGTTGGAGAGTGACAGCTAAGAACTGCTGAAGTAAGGATAGCTGTCACTCTCCAACAGTTGTTCTTTAACTCCTTCCTCACAAGATTCTAAAAGGGTCTCCCTAACTGGCTGCAGGGCTACCCATTTCACTAATCATATACAGGTTCTTTTCTAACCAATAGACTTCTACATTACAATTTAAATTAACAAAACTTAGTATTTCTTCTAAATAGACATGTTTATCTATTTATTTGATTTCTACCTGATACCCTCTCTCCACAGGGGACTCAGGGTGGCTGTGATGAATTAGTAAAAAGCTAATGTATGTATTAAAAACCTCTAAAACATATCCAAAACTATGTGGCAAAGTCACTTAGTCACAATCACACATTGTACTCTCTGTTCATCTCTACTGTAAGGGATGACTCTCAGTCACCTGTTTGGGTGGATTAGGGTTTTCCCATTTTGACAGAAATTGCACATAACCAACCTTCCACTGTTTCTGCAAAGGAATGTCTTCCCACAACTGTCTTATTCATCTAGCATGTGATAAACATCTTTTAGTTTTGCAGTGGTCAAGGTGGAATGCAACTAATCCACATATTTCCTGTATTTATTTGATCCACACCTCCTCCTTTTTCAAGAATCATGGCCTCTATTGCTTGATCTGCTACAACACCCTTAGCCTGACTGAGAAAAAGAAGTCCCCCTCTTCTATATGCAAGTCTCATACAGCTAACATTGGCATCTGATGAAACAGTAAAAATAATGGCAGCTTTCTGTGCCCTGGCTAGATGTCCCATCACATAGTTGGCAATGAGTCCCAGCAAAAGCCATATATCTTTTGTACCAGTACTTTTTTCACATGCTGCTACTGAGAGCAGTCATGAGTAACATTTTAAAAACTATAGAGGATGAGCCTCTCCTTAGGCTACATATCAGTTAGGTCCATGCCAGCCTGATCATGAGGCAAGCTGAAGACACTGCCTTGGAGGCAAATTTTGGACCACTTCCCCCTCAAAATTCATTGGCTCAAGGCCTTAACCTTTCTGGCTTGAATTACAGTGGAAGCATTTCCAAGATGGCACCAGTCATACTCATTGTATTTTGCTGGTTGCTTCAGGGTAGGACCACTCAGAGTATGGCCACTCTGTCCAACATGGTGCTGCTGTAAAGTGATTGTGTTTGAAAGCTCATATTTAATGTGCCATTTTGGTGATGCTTTCCTGATAGTACTGGAGGAGAAGGCCAAAAGGTGTGTGGGACAGAGTAACACTCTACTGAAGACACAGGTACTTAGGAGAAGAGAGGGCCAGTCTAGAGTGGCTGGATTTGACCTATTCCTCTTGAGTTGTAAAAGGGCTAAAGAAGAAGAAGAGATTGGATTTATACCTTGCCCTTCACTACCTGAAGGAGTCTCAGAGCAGCTTACAATCTTTTTCCCTTCCCCTCTCCACAACAGACAACTTGTGAGGTAGGTGGGGCTGAGAGAGCTCTCTTGAGAACTGCCCTGGAGAGAACAGCTCTGAAAAAACTTATGACTGTCCCAAGGTCACACCAGGACCTTGGATAAGAGGGGAATCAAACCCGGTTCTCCCAGATTAGAGTCCGCTCTCCTAACCATTACACCAGACTGGCTCTCTAAAGCTGGCCACATGTTTTCCTTTCTAATGAGGGTAAAAACTCAATGGAGTTACTTTGTGGAAAATTCTCTGCTGCTGTTGCATGTTACTGCTAGCCCTATTATGATCAAAGGGAGCCTTGACTCTCAAAGGCTCAAACCCTGAAAATCTTGTTAGTCTCTAAGGTGCTACTGGACTCGGAACTAGCTATTCATACACCAGTATTCTTATCCCTATTTTGTGCTCATGATAGTGGAATGAAACCCTTTGACATGATTCTTCTCCTGCAGCCAGAAAGAAATTGTTTGATCCAAGTACTCACCTGACCAGAAATCTTACTTATATAGTGGAAGAGCAGGAATTCCTTCCTATGTGAGTGAAGCAATCTGTCAAATAGGTGCTTAATGTGCTTAGGAGTGGTTCATACAACTCTACCTCAGGTTTGGATTGGTTCATGTGACTCTTGGTTCATGCAACTCTTCCTCTTCAGTTGAGCCCTGCTTGGCAAGGAATGGAGCGGCATATAAATCTAATAAAATAAAGCAATGAAATACCAGGTAAACAGGGCTCATGTGTGTACAATTGTCCATCCATAATGTGCACATCCCTTTAGGTCGTATTCATAAAGAGGGAATCTCCATCAGCTGCTATACTGAAGCAGGTGGTCAATTCCGCAAATCATTCCCCTGATTTTAGAGAGGGACTTCTGAAACTCAGAACTCTCTTGTTGGCTGTACAAGAGCTTATTTTAACAGCTTATCAATTTTTGGATAATTAATACCCATAGCATAGAGGAACAATATATTATAACTTTAGCCTAAATATTTAACTCATTCTGTTTATATTTGTGGCTTGGTTGCTTGAGACATGGTGGATTATTCTTCTGGTCTCTGTTTTCTTCTAAACCTTGCTGAACTTTCCCTCAGGCCTTAGTCCATCCAGGTGAGCTGGGCAGATTGCTACAGAAACATCATCTTCAGTTGCTCCTCAGATTCGTTGCCTCCTTTTGTTGCTGCCTGTACAACTTCCTGGTTGCTTAATATAATCCTCAGTATAAGGCAGTAGTGATAATAAATGTATAGGTTCATTTTGTACAGAAATCCATAGCAGACATTATGTTGATTTTAATGGAGTTGGTTTGTTATTCAAACAGCCTAAATTCAGAGCCAGCTCTAAGATAATTTTCTATATTTTGTCTTTATGAGGATGAGGATGAAAGAATAAACGAGGACATTTTCCTGCCTGTTTGACTACATTTCAGGTAAAGAAGAAACTTAAACGATGGGGGATTTCCCATTTGAGCCTCACAAACACTTTTTGGCTCTTCTCACTCATGCCAGCTAGCAGAGCTTTGCGAATTTGGAGCCAAAATGAAATTCTTCTCGTAAATAGGCTGGCCAGAAGGGAGGGATTGAGCCAGGAGCTATTGGGAAACAAGGAAGGACAAACACTGTTGGGTCACTGCTTCTGCTAACACTGCACAGTCCACTGTCTATAAAAAGGCACAGTTGTTGAGTCAAAAGCTGTCACAGACACTGGGGAGCACTCTGTGACAGACATCTCTACAACACCTGTGTGAAAGCCTGAGGAGAAAAAGATGAAACTTGTCTTCCAAACCACGATTGGGCTGCTGGGTAAGTGACTTCAGACTGGCAAGTTTGAAGTAGTCAGTCAAAGGAATTTGCAAAACAGACTCGGAGAATAAACTTTTCCAATGGTCATAGAAAGGCAAATCTGTAAAATAGTCCTATAAATACTTCCAGCATTCCTTTTTAAGTAACAAAAGGGAAAGATAGAGCCACTGGAAGCAAACCTTTAAAAGATGCAAACCTACAATTCTTTCCGGAGACTACTCAACCCAATAGTCTCTGGAAAGAATTGTAGGTTTGCATCTTTTAAAGGTTTGCTTTTTAAATAGCATCACAGCAATTGCCACCTCAGTTGACTTGATCCCAAAAGTCTGTTGCCTTTTAAGTGTGTGCTTATTGGAGTCCTGATAAAGAAGCATGCATTTAAACAAATGCTGACCCAGGTCTCTTTCTCTGAGCTTAAAATGGTACTTAGTTATATGCTTAAAGATGCACTAAATGCAGTGAATAGCAAGATATGGGCTGCATGAGTATTTGCTGCAGGCAGCTCTGGAGTCCACAAAGGACAACTATGCTGTCATGCTCTTTAACCAGGGAGAATTGGTGTGGCACATACATGTTCCCAGATCTTTGCCATAGTAAAACACATGCAGGGTGAAAGGCATTTATAGTAGAGCACTGGCGGTGAGAGGTGGGCTGGCTAACCCTTGTTGCATCTGTTAATTTGACCCTGAAAATACACCCCCGGCAGTTTCCACAACAGAGATCGAAACGGTTTGCCAACAATCCCCTGCAGCCTCTGCCCCAGCTTCTGCTTCAGCACTATGAGGAAAATATTTTGCTCTAAGTGAATCTCTGTTGTTCTAGCTCTTATTCTCTTTGAATGCCAGGACTTGTGTCTTGGAAACAGCAAACACAATGAGCCAGAATCATGACTTCCCTCAGATATAGAAATATTGAGGAATTTCAGATGAAACCCTTATATTTGCACAGTTTGCTTTAAGCTACTGCTTTCCTTGTAATCTAAGGGCCATTCACATGGCTCATTCAGCCTGTAGAAGATGCGTTTTTTAGATGACTTTCAGGCTGAGCTGGATGTGCGCGCGCTGAAGTCTTGTGCGGCAAGCATGGAACAGCTTGATACTTGATCACAAAGTCATCCCTGACGGTACACTTTAGGGTGCGTTAACAGCACTAGGGACAGACCCATCTGTTCTCAAGCTCCACTAAAATGGATTGCATTTGTACAAGATCACAGTGCTCTTGTTCAGGTTACATTTAATTGGTGAATGTTTGTGTTTATGGGAGTGCCATCTGGATTTTCCATTCCAAGTACCAAAATACATTAGGGTGTCCCCCTTTGTTTATGACAACTGTTTTTGCACTTTTGTGACTGATGGTGGAATCCTAAACAGAATCCCCCCCTTCCATTCTTAGCCCACTGACTTCAGTGAACTGAGAGGGTATAACTGTGCACCTGATTGTGCTGTGCAGGATTGCCAGCTCCAAACTGGGAAAGACTTGGAGATTCTGGGGGTGGAGCCTGTAGAGGGTGATGTCTGGGGGGGGAAGGGACTTCAGGGGCTACAATGCCATGCAGGTGACTTTCCAAAGAGGTCATTTTCTCCAGGTGAACTGATCTCTGATGCCAGGAGATCACTTATAATCCCAGAAGATCTCTAGCCATGACCTGGAGGTTTGCAACCCTATCACTGTGGGTGTTATATCATGGCAAGTTGTGAATTTGTTGAAGTTCCCTTAATTATTACAGTGAGTGTCAAAAGTCAGTATTATGCTGGCTATATGTGGCATCTAGGGGTCATATAACTGGCTTTGGTTATGGTAAAAGAACTGGTAGTCATCACAGACTAAATAAAAGCTCCAGTTACCATGATGGGCTGAAAAGGGCATGAGCAAAGACCCTAAACAGTAAAACATTGTCTGAAATATGAGATATACGCAATAGTAATAGATACATATAAATGGGGGCAGCTTTTCTCTGTTGTGGGAACCCATATATGTAAGACCCCCTACCGCACTGTGTTTTCCAGTGGAAGCATGGAGTTTTAGTAGACAAGGTGTGGAGAAGGCATGTGATGCAGCAGCCTTGCAGAAGCTCAGCAGGTGTGGGTCTGGTCAGTGTCTGCATGGGGGGGGGGGTTCCCTGAGGATGCCATGCAGGCCCACCTTGAATTTCATGGAAGAAAGATTGGCTGGAAGCAGAATGAATGACCCAAGGAGAAAGATCTAATCTGAAAAGATAACCCAAATTCAAAAATATGTACCTGATTATTTAGATATATAGTGATGGCTGAAATGTTGGGATCTAGTCTTTGTAGTCATTTTTGTGACCAGACAGTACTTTCCTGTTCCACCCAGTTTTGCCATAAATCTTGGTTGGAATTGTGCAAAGTAATCCAGCTGTGTAACAATCTGAGGAACTGAAATTTATATTCCCAGCAATTTGTCCTAGCAGGTATTCCTAGATAATGCAGTTGCCTCTCCAGCTTACAGTCTGTTAAGGGCCTGTTTTTAGCACAGCATTTGCACAGTTATTACCCATTATTTGGTACATATTTCTCTCAGTTGTCTTCTTTGGGGAAATGCAGTTCTCTTTGGCAAAAGAATGTTCATGGCTGTGATTATGGGGTGTGTGTGTGTGGTTGCCCAAGTGCCATGGACACTTAGCGGCTATTCCATGTGATATCATTTGTGGCAGCAGCATAACTTTCATCCTTTGCACCATTTCCTTGATGCACATTACCCTCTGCCCACAGGGGTGGGGTGGAAATATACAGGGACCCTTTACTTTAAATGTTGTTTTTTACAATCTTGCTGGCTGTGAACGATGTGCATCCAGGTGGTGCCAAGTCAGCATCTGAGTGCTTATCCAGCTCTATTTACAACAAGAAAACCGTAGCAAAATGGGTTATTAATAACAGTGCAGCCCAGAGCTGTTCTGTTTGTGTCTTAATGAATTCATTCATTCATTCATTCAATTTGTACCCCACCCTCCCCTGCTGGAGCAGGCTCAGGGCAACTGACATAGAAAACTCAACACATAAAACAACACTTAAAACCAATCAGTCATAAAACAATCCAATTATATAATTATCATAAAGTGCTAGAACCGTCGTCTGTTTTTCATTGTTCTATATATCTCTGTTTTAACATTCTTTTTGATGTTTTGATTGTTCAGCATCTTGGGGATCCTGAACCAGGTGGAAAGGCAGCACAATGTGTGTTAAATAAATAAATAAAAATGGTGACAGACCTCATTTGTGGTTAATGTCGTATGGCTTTTTATTTCAGTCCAAATATTCATACCTGTTAGGTCCAAAGAATCACTTAAGACCAATGAACCAGTAAGGATAAACTGTGACAACTACAACTTGCTCCTTTTTGTTCCTCTAATAGCACAAAATGGCTGACCAGGTCTTTCGGCCTTGTTATTGGGCAATGGCAGGGGTGGGAAGCTAATCCTGTTCAGGGTCTGTGTGTCCAGGTAGGTGGTGTTCTCATTGTTTAAGGTCCATGGTATAACATTGCTACTCCTGCCTTCATTTTCTCCACAGCGCTGTGTCTCGCAACATGCTCTGTAAGGTGGTGCACAATATCCAACCCTGAGCAAACAAAATGTGAGGAACTGCAAACGTGTTTGGGAGGGGATGCAATGACGTGTGTCAGGAAGACTAGTTTCCATGACTGCATAGAAGCCATTGCAGTAAGTGATCAGTGGAAATTGAATGGTGGGGAACTTTCCTGAATTCAGTGTGCAGGACTAGTTAAGTCTTCACTGATGGCTTGGTCTACCACTGATTCTGAAAAGACCAGTGCCTGGGTGGTTCCAGGGGGTCGAGCCAGCATTGTCTACAGGATGAAATTCGGACAGACACAGAAAGAATCTGGCTGGTCATGGTGGAGCCAGAGGCAACCTGGGCAGCCTCTGGTGGGTTATGGGCAAACCCTGCTAGGCCCAAGAGTGGAATCAATAGGGAAAGGTCTTTGTTATGCCACCTTTGAAATTCACTGCTTTTTGGAACTCTGTACTGCTTTTCTATGACACAGTATTCTTTCCCCAGGAATGTTCCCATGTCTAGTTGATGGATATAGTCTTGGTGTTCTGTGCTTTCCAGGCATATGAGGTCCTGACTTAAGCATGGGTGCTAGCATGTTGGGAAGATGGTGCTTATGCCTCCCCCCTGCACTATTTTCCCAAACTGAATCAGTGCTGGGGAGCCACTACTACTTAACCAGTCCATCAGATGTCTGGAAAATTAATTAAGCAAATAACGTTTATTCATTCATTGCCCTTTGTTATTTTCATTTTTATATGTATAAATGTTCATACTCTATGAGCATGGGCTCTAATCTGGGGGAATTGGGAGACTCCTCCACATGCAGCCAGCTGGGTGACCTTGGTTTAGTTGCAGTTCTC
This sequence comes from Gekko japonicus, assembly GCF_001447785.1. Lineage (NCBI taxonomy): Eukaryota > Metazoa > Chordata > Lepidosauria > Squamata > Gekkonidae > Gekko > Gekko japonicus. The sequence goes on from NW_015168678.1 coordinate 260,944, forward strand.
TGAGAAGTGTTCTCTCAAGAGCAGTTCTCGAGAGAGCTCTCTCATCCTCACCTACCTCACAGGGTGTCAGTTGTGGGGAGGGGAAGGGAAAGAAGATTGTAAGCTGCTCTGAAACTCCTTTGGGTAGTGAAGGGTGAGGTATAAATCCAATCTCTTGTTCTAATCAATGTATAATTAATGCAGCTTTTCATATGGGCTCTTTCCACATGGATGTTCTGCCCTGCGTGGACTTCCTTACTGCAGCACTGATTTGGGAAGCATCCACATGATGTCATCTCGTATTTCCCCTGGCTTTTCTACAATTTTATACAATCTTTCCCAAACCTGTCTTGGTACGATCTGTCAAAAAAGACTGCAGTCAAAGCACCTTTGGATGCCACATGAATGGAAAGATGTGTCTTACTGCAAGTCCTTTATATCGGCACAATTTCCCTTCCCTCAGTCCCTGTGCCTACCATTTTTATCCCCTTAAAAGGCCTTTCCAGGCTCTTTTAAAAAATCAGAACGAACACTTGACACTTAAAAGTATGCCTCTAACCCTTTTGGCTGCCTAGTTATAAGGGGGAAAGTGCAGATTGCAAATTCCCTTTATATCTCTGCAATGAAATTTTATGTGAATAGGTAACTGGTACATTGTTGCAATAGATCATTGTGACATTGTAATACCATAGTGATTTAGCTATTTTTGATTTTTTTAAAAGTCTGGGGGAAAGCCCACCTGTGGTGGTGATGCGAAATAGTGATCACAGACAGCTGAGCCAAGGAAAGTGCAGGGGAACTACTGTATGGATGCCCTCTTGCTGCTCCAAAGGCCTCTGCATTCCCAGCAACAGTGGGAGCTATGCAGATAATTGGCCAAGTGTGGAAACAACCTCAATTTTCATTCATTTGGAACTAACACACATCCGGATATAGTTTTGTTGCTCCATTCTGGCACTGCTAGGATGTGCTCTTGTATTGATCACTGGTTCCAGTAGAGACTGGGGTGGGTAATGGAGGGAGCTGTTTTTCCTAGTTCTTCTTCATGTTGCTTTTATGGCTGAAAAGTGGGGAAGGGATTTCTATGCTCTCAGTTTACTATTCCTTTCCTGTTTTCAGAACTCTGAAGCAGATGCTATCACCCTAGATGGTGGCCTTGTTTATGAGGCAGGCTTGGCCCCTTATAATCTGAACCCTATTGCAGCGGAGGTATATGGAAAAGGTAACTTTGAAGAGGAACTGCTCTGAGAATTTGTGGGGGGAAAACCCAAACAGCAATTGTCTAGTTTTGCACACTAGTAGCTGCTCTTTTTGCCGGACGTGTTGAGATATTTTTAGCTGGGGATTGAACCGGGGATCTTGTTGAGCCTTATACATGGAGTAAGCCGTGATCTGAAACTAGGATTTAAGGGATGCAAGGAGGGCCGGCTCTGTCATGAGGTCAGTTGTAGCAGTTGCCTCAGATGGCAGATTTTGGCAGGAATGGGTAATGAGCAAGCACTTTCTGTCCAAATATTCCTTATACAGAATAGAAGTGGGGAATCTGTAAAAAGGCTGAGTTGGTTAACCCTTTACTGACCAAATTAAAATCTATCATTTGATGCAGCTTTGGAGAGCTCTTTGTTGTCAACCATTTCTATATTTCTCTCTCTCCTTCAGAATGTGCTACCCGTTACTATGCTGTGGCTGTTGTGAAGAAAGGAACACATTTCTCTTCACTTTGTGATCTCAGAGGGAAGAAATCTTGCCACACTGGCATTGGCAGATCAGCTGGATGGAACATACCAGTAGGAAGACTGCTGGAAAAAAATTGTACAAATTGGGCTGGAGCAGAAATAGAGCCTATAGAGAGAGGTAAGAAGAAGCATAGTGAATATAGCAGTGGAGAGTGCAAGAGGTGTCAGGGTCACAGTCATAAGGCCTTCAGAAAAATTCCAGAAGAGTAGCCAAGTTCATCTGCAGTAACACAAGAGACAAAACATGCTACAACACCCTGAAAAACTGGGTTCTTTGTGTGTGCATGAGATGCAAGTTTTATACATCAGATGCAAAAGTGGAATGAGAAAATGATGGGTACAGATAGGTTGGTACTCTCCCTTTAGTGGAGGGCACATGGCAGGCATTCACCCTGAAGCAGAACAGTGCCCCCTGGGATGGTATAGCATAGCAGCTAAGATAATGGTATGTGTCATGGGAGGTCTCTGGCTGATTGCACCTTGAATCTCAGTGCGAAAGGTGGACTATAAAGGACTTTTGTAAGGACTGCAACTCTCTGAACACTGAAAGCATTACATAAAATCTCAATATTATTGTTATTCATTGTTCAAATAAAAACTGGGGATAACCCATGGCTACAAAGCATGATCTAAGAAGTGCATCTGGATTACTTGCAATTTCACAGAGACTGTTTAACTTGCATGCACCTGCCTTCAATGGAGCTGCATATGATCTGATACTTATGCCATGGCATGTTCTGTGACCTAGAGAATCCTGGGGATAACATTTATTACAGAATCTGCTTCCTACTGAAATGCCAGCTCTAAAAATGGGAGACTTGGTGGCTGAGCCAGTCCCAATAACTAATATGAGAATGCAGTTTAAAAGAGGTCCTGCCAGTGACTCACCTGTATGTGTTTCCTTTGCAGCGGTAGCTGAGTTTTTCTCTTTCAGCTGTGTCCCTGGGGCTCAAACCGAGCAGCAATCTCTGTGCCATTTATGTAAAAAGCCAGACTGTCTCGCCTCTGATCCCTACGCTGGCTATGCTGGAGCTTTACAGTGAGTAGTAGGTTCTTTTGTACAGTTTTTTTAAAATAAAGTTTTAACAATGTTAGGTATTTTGTAAGTAAAATGAAGTGGTATAAAAATGTCTATGAACGTAAGACTGATGCTATGGCAAGGCTTCTGTAGTCTTGGATCCCAACTTGCTTATTCCCATTACTGTCATGAAAAGAATGTCATGCTTTCAGTGGTATGGGAAACATGTCCTGATCGGGCATGTGGCTGCCACTTTTAGAACATGCTGCTGTTTGCCTCTTTTTTTAAAAGTCTGGGTAGATGTAAATGTTAGTGCAGAAGGAGCCCATGCATTCTCCTAAGAGTAAACAAAACAAAACATTTCCAACATGTCAGGCCATCACTGTGGAACAGTAATAACCTTATAGCACAATCCTAAGCAGTTATATCAAGGTATCTGAAGAAGTGAGCAGTGATTTATGAAAACTCATACCTTGCTGCACATTTTATTCATCTTTAAGGAGCTACTGGACTCTTGTTCTTTTCCACTAAGCAGCTATATCCTTCTAAACCCATTGACTTCAATGGACTTTGAAATGCATAATGCTGTTTGGGATTTTGATTTTTGAAAAAAATTATCTAACAGAATTCTTCTCCACATTTCTCCTCAAAGAAGGTCTCGGTTGGCCTTCAAAGGTTAGAAGTGTCACTACACATTTTAAAAAAAGAATAAATCAATCAGATAAACCATAAAATATATTAAAGGAATATTTATTTTTTTAAAAAATATACAGCAGTAATGAAACCAGCCTCAATATATTTCAATGATACTTAAAAGCCCTTCTGAGCAGTTTGGTGTTGCAACTTGTTCTCAAAGCCAATAGAGTTGGTGCCTTCCTAACTACCTCCAGCAAGCAATGCCAAAGTGCAGGGACAGCTACAGTGAGATTAGAATGGGCAGAGGCAGATCTAACAAGTCAACAGGAAGGAAAAGGTAAAAGCCCTTGTTGGGAAGAGTGGAACATTAGCACAAGTTCATACAGGTAAAGACCATCCTTCAGGTCTGACGGTCCTGAGTTGTGAAGAACAAGGTAGGAACTAGCACCTTGATTTGGACCTAGAAATAAACATACAACCAATGGAAGGTTTCCAAAATAGGCATAGTATAAACAAAGTGACCAGCTTTCTTGTATAAATGTGCTACATTCTGAACTAATGGTAGCTTTCCAAGTGGTTTTCAGTGGCAACCCCATGAAGAGCACATTACAATAGTCTAGTCTTGAAATTAGTACAGCATGATCAGTGTGCCCTGATTAGCTGAATCCAAAAGGAAAGATTACATTTTTGGCTGTGTGGTTAACTCATTTTCCCAATAGAATGGCTGGATACAACATAACTGTCAAGAGTTTAACTAGGTCTATCAAAGAAAGACTTGCCCCATCCAAAACAGACAGCACAGTTCCCAATCCATATCAGCAGAGCCAACAAACATCACCTCCATCTTGTCCAGTTTCAGCTTCAGCCTGTTATCTCTCAGCCACTTGGCTCTGGCTTCTAGGCAGTGGCCTAGGACAGAAACAGCAGCTTCTGGAGGCTTATTCAAAGAGCTGGGTGTCAGCAGCATATTGATGACTATCCACTCCAAAGTTTAAATTATTTCAGTCAAAAGCCTTGCATAAATATTCAATAACACAAGCAATGATAAGAAACTCTGCTGGATAAATCCCAAGCAATAGATTCTTTGTTTGCAATGACAGCCTTTTATGTTTGTCCCAGAAGAAAGGATGTTTACCATCTGAATGCCATTCCTCTAATCCCTGCTCTGGTTTCCACACACTGTAATAGCTCCAACTGGCCATTTGTGCTGAAGGAAGTCAAAAGGGAAACACCCTTTTTATCTGTCTCTAAGCAATTATTGTCTACATGAGCAACCAAAGTTCTCTCCATCCTATAGCCAGGACTGAAGCCATACTGAAACAAATTGAAGACAAATGTATCACCCAGGAAAGCCTGGAGATGCTTTGCCCCCAGCCATTCAGTCACTTTTCCCAGAAAGGAAGATTAAAATCCAGCCTATAGTTGGTCAAGAGCCTAACTGCAGGCGTGGGTGGCAACATTGCTGGTCATAAGCGACAATCAGCAGGAGTCTGTAACACTTGCTGAACCACATATGCTGCAATCACGCATGAAGCTGCCTGATAATGAGGTGAGCTGTTAACATAAGAAGAATCCTGCTGGGTCAGAACAGTGGTCCATCTATCCTAATTTTTGTTGTCTATCCTATCCTAATGCTGTTGTCACCCAGTAGCCAGGCAGGTGTCCTGGAGGGCCAAGCAGACAAGGCCTAGAGGCTAAGGCCTTCCCCTGATGCTGCTTCTTAGTACTGGCATTCAGGTTTTGCAACCTCTATATATTCTCTTTGAGTTCCCTTCCCTTGGGGTGATGGACTCATTTGGCTCAGTATTATTATCTCCTCTGACCAACAGCAGCTCTTCAGGGTCTCAGGCAGCCAGGGTCAGCCCAAGGGTTTTTGGCACTCTGGGCGAGCCGTGACTTGGGCCTCCTCCCATTCAGCATACGTACCTGAAACATCAGCTGGCTCATTCCAAGAACCGCAATCCTAGGCATGCTTACCTGGGAGTAAATAACATTGAACACAGTAGGAATTACTTCTGAGTAGGCATGGTAGACATGCATAGGAGGAATGCTGGTTTGGCTCCCTTTCTGTCCTGCATCCTGGACCCCAGGGGCTGCCTATGGCTCTGTAATTCTTTTGCCACCCCCTTCAGCTTTGGTGGCTCAGGCAGTCACCAGGGTTTGCCTAGTGGATGGGCTGGCCCTGCAGGCAATGGAAAATCTTTCCTAACTTGTGTTACCTGACTGAACCTGGGGTTTTGTATGTGCAATGCCTTGTACTCTACTACTGGTTTATAGCTCTTCCAGAGCAATGACCCTGTGTGAGTGTGTGTGTGTATGCATGTGCCCATGCACAATGGAAAGGGCATATTTTAATACCCACAAAACAGAAGTGCAGCCTTAGCAGCTGTGCAAATCATAAGTTTATATTTAGTGCACAAAAGGGGTAATGTTGTGTGTAAAGTCCTTGATTTTCCATGTGGGATTAGGCTATTACTGCAGGCAGTACTTTTATGATTTCAGTTTTTTACAGTTTTACTAAGATTTCATTCTAAAAGGGGGAAAAAAAATACTCCACTGCGATTAATATGAGCAGCAAGAAACTGGTCAGCCATTTCTGTATGGTGGTGTAACGTTCTACCAGTGGGCTGTGGCAAGATTATCTTTCACATAAGTGTTAGTTTTGATGCCTGTGCTGAAACATTGAAACATCTTGTTTCTCTGCTTCCCCTTTAGATAACTCACTGAACCCCCCCCCCCCCTCAGATATGTCTTTCCTGAATATCCTAGCCTCATTCATTTCTCAGAATCCCCACTACTAATTTGCCAGCCTTTATTCATCCATGTCTTGCATGTGTAATAGAATTCGTAAGTCCTCTGGGCAGAGCTGAGCCCTTATACTTCTTTGATTCTGCAATGTTGGCGCTGAGCAACATTAAAGAGTAAGCATGTATTGGGCACGATTGGTAGAGAATATAAAAAAATAATTGTAATATTTCTTTCTCCTTTCCTTATTCTAGATGTCTGATAGATGGCGTTGGAGACGTGGCCTTCGTGAAAGACGCAACTGTACTAAGTAAGGATTTAGGATATGTCTAGCTTAGCAGGTGGAGAGCCTTAGGTTTGAGTCAATATGTGCGCTTAAAAACTTGAGGAAAGTCACCATATACTGAGGTTTGCACAATGACCATAGTGCATGGTAAACAGTGTTCCCTCTAAGCTGAGTTAGTGTGAGCTAGCTCACAGATTTTTAGCCTCCAGCTCACACATTTTTGTTTTAGCTCAGGAAGGATGGCTCCAGAGCAAAGTAATTTATGCAGCAGCCAAATTGCTCACTCATAACTTTAATGCCAGTAGCTCATAAAGTTGAATATTTGCTCATAAGACTCCACAGCTTAGCAGGAACATATTGGTAACCAACTGGAAACCAATAATTTAAGAGTACAGCAGCCATGTGTGAGATGTCCATCAAGTCAGGCCTGCATGTAATGCCAAAGGTACAAACTAGTTACTTTGGAGTGAAATTAAACTGGCTTACATCCAAGTATTCAGTGCAGTTCAGCTGGTTGGTGTGGATCACATCCTTCTTTCAGTCTGCTAGCCTTTCATACCAGGAATTCATTTCTGCCTCCATGTAGATGGCTGCATGAGAAGGTTCTTTGATTATACACAGTTTGCAAGATTAACTTCTTGTTGAGGTTTAGCAGTTTTTGTTCCATAAGCCTTCCCATCTATTTACCTACCACCCTTTATTATATCCAGCCCAGAGGTCACCAATGGAGCTTCCATGGGTGCAATGGCAGCCGCTGACACCTTTCCTGGCATATGCTACCAAGTGTTTTCAGAAAATAGGTGGGGCTAGGTGAGGCTGTTTCCCAGCATAGCTTCTGATTGGCCATTGGAGTGTATTTTTAAAATTACCCCTCTCCTGCATGTGTGTGTGTGGGGGGCTCTGCCTTCTCCGGCAACCATTTTGTGGTTGCACCCACCACCCTGTGTCAGAATCCCATAGGTGCCCTTGAGCTCAAAAAAGTTGGAGACCACTGTTCTAGCCTGTCATTTGGATAGTGACGCCTATGCAGAGGAATTGTGAAGGGGCAGCCATGTTAGTCTGTTGTAGCAAAACAAAGCAAAGTCCAATGGCATTAATTTCAGGTGGAGTAGCTGTGTTGGTCTGAAGCAGCAGAACAAAGTTTGGTCCAGTGGCACCTTTAAGACCTACAAAGTTTTATTCAAGGTATGAGCTTTCATGTGCATGCACACTTCTTCAGATACTGATACTGTATCTGAAGAAGTGTGCATGCAAACAAAAGCTTATACCTTGAATAATACTTCATTGGTCTTAAACATGCTACTGGACTTTAATTTCAATATCTGTTGCAAGTCAATAATTCTTATCTGAAGAATAATTTTCGTCGGAGCAACGATTCACAAGCCCTTGTTAGTGTTGTTACTCTTTAAGGTGTCTCTGGACTTCTGTATTACTACGCAGAGGTAGACACACCACCCTCTCTATACTAAGGCCATAGCCCCCATTGAAACAAAGAGCCCATTTGTAGTTGCTTTACTTTCCCTCATAGACTTGAAAAGCAGCCATTTGGGGAGAAACAAAAGTGTGTGCTTGGGGGACATAATTGGTGATAAAACTTCTCCTTCTGCTTCCATAGCCAGGACTGAAGCCACTGAGCCACTGGGGCTCAATCCTGTTGCCTTTTGCATATATCCATTCTGGATTCTGTTTGCACATAGTGCTAAAGAATTTTAGAATTCTAGAACTGGCTTTTATATATGTACATTTTAGATATGTACATATGTACATATTTTATATATGTACACTTTGAGAATCATGGGGGGGGGGAAATTCCCCTCATTGCACTTCACCACAGTCTCAAAGGTGTCAGCAGTGTGAACTCCCCCCCCTCCCCGCTCACCTGATTTTGGCTTTGCCACGGTGGCAGCTTCTACCAGCCTGCCTGCCTGCCTGCCTGTTTCCTGTCTCAATGGTCCAGCTACAGTGGAGGTGTAGGAGCTTTGTCTGAGCTTGGGTAAACAATTCCCTTGTATTTTGGGGGGGGGTTTAACCCTCCCACATGTTTTCAGTTTTCAGATTTTTCTGCACTCCTGGGGAGTCCCTGAAGTGTGTTGAAAAATCTGTTAGTGTAGCCCCGATTTAAGTATCTGCAGATGAGGCAACATTTTGCTATTAGAATATACAAGCAGGAACCTGCAAGGAATTGCAGGGTGTATCTCATTTCGTCCCCCCCCTCCCATTACTACTTCTTTCCCTTCCTTGAAAGGCTCCATAGCTTCTCCCCCTTTTAGGCTTTCCAGTCCCCAGGTGGGGATGGGGGAATCCCCTGATTTTACAGGCTCTGGCCTGCTGCTGGGTGGGGGAAACCCCCCCCCAAGACATCCCCGACCAATGTTGACAATGTGCTGATGTCACTTCTGGAAGTGACGTCATCGTGTTGCCGATGCCAGGGGCAACACTTTACTTTTTGGGCAAAGCTCTATGATTTGTAGCTGTTGCATAGTGCCAGTTGCCGGGGCAGGCCTACTTGCATAGTGGGGAACCTGCAAGGATGTGTGATGGGCACCCCATTCTCCCATCTCACTTTCCCCAAACTATTTTCTCTTCCCTCCATCAGGCAGCCACCATATCAGCATTCTCAGCTTCCTCATTTCCTTCCCACCCACCCATTAACTTTACTTTTACCTGGTCCCCCATATTTAGCTATATTTATTTACTTCATTTATACTCCACTTTTCTCCACAGTGGGGCCCCAAAGCAGCTTATACCATTTCCCTCTCCTCTATTTTATCCTCAGAAAAAAACAGAATCCAGTATGTGTGTGTGTGTGTGTGTAAAGTGCCATCAAGTTGCAGCTTTCAAGGCAAGTGAGAAACAGAGGTGCATTGCTTTCCTCTGCAAAGTCTTCCTTGGTGGTCTCCCGTCCAAGTACCAACTCTGCTTAGCTTCTCAGATCTGACGAGATCGGCTATATAATACCAGTCTACATCCCTATAGAATCCTCTCTAGCAATCTAAATAGCTCAGGCTAGCCAATCTCTTCAGAGCTCAGAAGTTAAGCAGGTTGGCCATGATTAGTACATGGATGGAAGGCAGCCAAGGAAGACTGGGGTTGCTACTCAGAGAAGGCAATGACAAACCACCTCTGCTCATCTCTTGCCTTGAAAATCCTATGGTAGTGTTGCCATAAATCAGTTGTGACCAATGGCATACTTTACCTTTATTCTCATCTATGCATAAAGCGAAAACAGTATTCTAATCTACTACGTGACAGACACCACTCATGCAAGCCACCCTATTTTAAGTGTGAAAGGTAAGGTGTTTGCCAGGAAAAACTGAAGGCAATAGGAAAAGTGGAAGACCCAACATGAGATGGATTGACTCAATCAAGGAGCCATAACCTTCAGTGATATGGACTCAGCAAGACTACTGAGGATACGATATTTTGGAGATCATTAATTCATAGGTTCACTGTAATTTGGAAGTGATTTGACAGCACATAACATACACATGGCAGTTGAAAACAAAATTATATGAGGTAATTACATTATTTTGTGACATATTTTTTCCCCAAGACAAGTTCTTCAGGGTAGCAAAAGTATGGATTTATTTCCTTTCCCAACCGCATTCCTCCTGTACACTCTTGGGGGAAGCATGTTTTTAGTATTTGTGTGCCACAATTTTTCAAAAAGTTAAACGAGAATGATAACCCTCTCTTTCTCCCCCCTGGATGTCTTCCTTTAAAAAGGCCTAACAGACACTGTGGTAATTTAGTGCAGTACTGTATCCATCCCATTGCTCAATTGAAGGAGACCATAATATTTGTCATCAGGGATGGATTGTCATCACAGCCTTGAAGGCCAGTAATATGTGACATAGTTTTTATCTTGCTCTAATGCATGGTTGTGTGAACGGCTCCCAGTGGAGCCAATCTTAGTGTCTGGATCTCCATCTCACTTAGACCTTCTTTCCTGCAGGCCTCCCTGAAGAAGAAAGGAAAAAATATGAGCTGCTTTGTGATGATGGCTCTACAAGGCCACTGGAGCAGTATGCCAATTGTCACCTGGCTAGTGTTCCTGCTCATGCTGTGGTGGCACGAAGTGTTAATGGTCGGACTGATGAGATCTGGAATTTGATCTCTACATTACAGGTATTTCCCCACAGTTGTATTAACTAGAGATAAAGGACTCAACTCCAAAATGGATAGATTAAAAATGGGAAAATTCATTCAGCAAAAAGATATACATTTTTTAAAAAGAATGTACTGCACAAATAAATAATTATTGATTCCACCAGTGTTAGGGGGGGGAAACTGTAAAAAGAAGCAATTGCCTTTTTTCTTTTCCCCTAAAAACACACCCTAGTCAGGTAAATTAGTTTCTCTGTAACCAGGTAGGGTCCAGCTGAAGTGACCTCTATTTATTTCCCATGTCACATGTAGTTGATCATTAATGATCAGAACAGAAGCTGACCTCTGGCATTACTCCAACAAAATTATCAAGGAATAAAAGTTAAATACAAGCATGTAAACTGTTGTCTCATGATGATCTTTAAATCTAATTCTAGCCTATACTTGCAGTCTACAAGCTTATAAAAGTATTTAAAACAGTATACAACCATACAAACGATATAACAATAGAAAACATTTATAATTTTAAAATTAATATCAAAACAATTAAAATTAAACAATTAAAATATTTTAATATAATTTTAATCTGCTGACATTTTCAAAGAAAAAATTTAGACTGCTCCTCTTTATTCTTCTGAGCACTGCTCTTACTGATTGTTTTAAGCATGCTGTTAATTTTTAGATGTAACAGCAGCAATAAAACATAACACAGAGGCAATAGCAGCAATTAAATAGCATTCAATTAACAGCATGCTTAAAACAATCAGTAAGAGCCGTGCTCAGAAGAATAAACAGCAGAAGTCTAATTTTTTTCCTTTGAAAATGTCAGCAGATTAAAATGATATGAAAAAGATAAGACAATAAGCTCAACAAAAGCTAGTTTTGGGTTAATTGATCTTAAGCTGGTGAAGATAGCTTAATAAGTTTGATGCCAGCTGGATACCTATAGGGAAA
>NW_015168678.1:272415-297663 GCF_001447785.1 Gekko japonicus
TGGGGGGGGGGGCAGAGGGAAAGGTCTGTATCTCATGGCTATTCAGCTTCTGAATGGCTGCACAAGTTGATGATCTCAGCAACTGGGAAGCTTTAAAACAAACAGGCTGCCCTTCAGGTGATCTAGACCATGTGTTCTGAATTATGCCCAGGAGCATACTGGCAACCAGTGCAGATCTTGCAACGATAGCAAAAAGTGTACCTTATAGTTTGTGCTGGTTAGCAATCTTGCTGGCTCATTATGGAGCAACTGAAGCTTCTGAACACTTTTCAAAGGCAGCCACATTTAGAATTTATTGCCGTAGTCTAAGCTCAATTTGATCAGAGCAGATGCTGTCACAAAGCAACTAAAGCTGGCTAAGGCAAAGAGAAGATTTGGTCCTTCATCTATAGACACAGATCTCGCAGTACCAGCCCTCCCCACAAGATGTGAACTTGCTCTTTTCAGGGCAGACCCCATCCCGAAGAGTTTGTTTATGAAACTACGATATTTCTTTCCCACCTTTCATCATGGCTCAAGGTGGCTTGAACTTGATTCCTTGATCCCCGCTTAACATCAGCCAACAGCATTTCAGTCTCTTGTGTGGACTGAACCTCATTTGATTAGCTCTCATCCAACCTATTGCCACCTGCTGGCATTTGTGCAGAACATCCACCATCTTACCTTATGCTGTTGAATAGGATAGCAGAGATGTGTGTCATCAGCATATTGATAATGACGACATTTCAATCTGAAATTCCAAATAATTGCCCCCAGTGGTTCATATAAATATTAAACAGCCTAGGGGATGGGATATAGCTCTGAGGAACACCGTGGTATGAGTGTTATGAGGTATCTCCCAGCACCACCTTCTCCTGACAGGAACAGATGCTCCAGAAGGATACTATGGCTGATAGTGTCAAAAGCCAATTCATAACCCAGGAGAATCAACATGACACAGTTTGAGTCCAGTGGCACAGACCACTGTCTGTGCACACTAAAGCCTATACCCAGAATAAAACTTTGTTGGTCTTAAAGGTGCCACTGGATTCAGACTTTGTTCTGGTACTTCAGACCAACATGGCTACCCTCGAGAATAAACAGGATTGCACTCACTTGTCTCCCTCAAGGCAAAGTTCATTGGAAACCATTCATTTACATGTGGGTATATCACTACATATGCACATAGCATATACATGCTAGGAAACCACAGAAAATCAGAAAGGGAAGATGAGATTAGGAAAACCAAACAGCAACTAAAATGGTATCAGTACAAATGTACAGAGTTGCCAACACAGGTGAGGAAACAAATGTGCTGTCCATTTAACAGAGGCTTAATTGGTGGAAATGGGCAGCTAAATTTTTTATGGCATGGCAATAACTTTACCTGGTAAATAACATGCCATTAAATCTCTACTAAAGGGACAGGAAATCTATTCTCTAGGTAGATGGCAAACTTACATATGTACACACAAAAGATAGTATCACACAAACAATAATATACTGTACGAACAGTGCAAAAAGTACAAATCCCCAAATCGTACTGAATAGTATAGCACAAAGGTGCCATTTCTAGTGCAAAGAAGTATTCATAATCTTGAACTTATTTCCAAACCTGGTTCCCAGCATGCAGATAAAAAATCTGTACAATAGAGCCATGTGAGGACTGGGGAGATGTTTCTACAAATGCCCAGATCTGTAGAAAACCCAAAACTTGACAAATGGGAGGGAGGGAGAGAGAGAGAGGGGAAAAAACAAACATTTAAAAAGTGCTAACGTTTTGCCAAATGTGCCAAATATTTCACAACATTTGAAATCTTGTGAAGTAGTCTTGTGAGGTTTTGGGAGTCATTTACTGCAGTATGTACAGAAGGAGGGTCAGTGGATAGGAGTGGACAAGTGTGAAGATGGGGTGATAACAGAGCCAGTAGGAGAGGAAAATTGAGCAAAAGGAATCACCCTATATGGAAATAGCATGAATGTTGAAGGTTGCTGTAAACTCTGTGAACTCTGATTTACATCCTCATGGAGTGAGCAAATGCACAGTCAATTGTGTTGACAGGAATTGAGTAGAAAGATGTCTACATGCCAGAAGTGTGATGAGGAAGCAGAGACAAGACACAAGCTGCTTTGTCCTTCCCTCATTGCTCTTTCTCCCTCTTCTAATAACCGAATTCCATCTGGTATCTCTACATTCTCCTTTTATACTTGTTATCTCTTCAGTAAATCATCTTTCTCTTATCCTAGGATCGGTATCCCAAGGGCACTACAGGACAATGTCAATTTTTTGGCTCCTCTCATGGGAAAGATCTCCTAATTAAGGACTCTGCTGAGAAATTAATCCGTCTTCCTTCAAAACTAGATAGTCATCTCTACCTGGGCCCCAAGTATTATGCTGCTATGCAGAATATCAGAAGAGGTAATCAGAGAATTTTTAGAATGGATAATCAAGCTAGGTGTGGAAGCCTTGAACCAGTTTCTGGAGGCAGTTTTGGGGTGGAGGGCTAATAAATTGAAGCTTAATCCCAACAAGATGGAGGTGATGGGTGGAAGGACTGACCTGGGTACTGATGTGTCTCCTGTTCTGGATGGGGTTGCACTCTCCCTAAAAGACCAGGTTCACAAAAGAACTTGGGGCTCCTTTTGGATATACATGCTGCAGTGATAGCCAGGAGTGCCTTCCATCAGCTTTGGCTGGTGAGCCAGCTGCAACCTTTCCTGTGTAAGAAAGATCTTGCCGCTATGGTGCATGCTCTGGTAACGTCTAGATTAGATTACTGCACTTCACTCTATATAGCACTGTCCTTGAAGAGTGTCTGGAAAGGAGGGGCAAAAAAGTTTTTTAAAAACAGGTAGTGGGCATAAGGGAAAAAGAAATTCAAAATCATGAAACTAAGCTTTCAGTTAGCAATACTAGTATAAATGTAACTTCACTCTCCAGAAGCTATACAGAGCCAAAAATTGCAAAACCAAGCTGATTTCCCTCCCTCCTTTTGCTGTGTAGATATAACTGTCAGATCCCATTTGCTACTGTTCAATACTTTTTTAAAGGCAAAATGTGTGCTCCAATGTTTGGGTGGTACTTTGGGGGCACACTCAACTCATTTTAAACAATCTCAAAATATTTAATAGCCAATAGGTGTTTGTCATAAACAACCACATTCTGTACAGAACATGGAACAGCGGGGCTTCCTTAGGTGGCATGATATGCGTGAGAGATATTGAACACATATAACTGACTGAGTCAGCCCATTAGTCAGAGTAGCATTGTCTACTCAGACTGGCAATGGCTCACCGGGGTCTCAGGCTGAGGTCTTTCACATTCAGAAGAGGTCTTTCATATATTCTGCTGGGTTCCCAGACTGTGGTCTTCAGAAATCAGAGTGACCAGTGGCAAAAAATGACTACCATGGGAGGCAAGACCAGTCACATAAAGGCTGCCATGGGAGGCAATTACAAAATATTCAGAGGCTCCAAGCCAAGCATCCTCCTGTTATTGTTGCAGCTATTTCTGAATGTGCAATCCTTGCAGACCCAAAGGTGATGCCTCCTCCGGTCTTCTGGAACACCTCTTGTTCCTATTAGATGGAGGAAAACCAGGATTGGCTGCTTGCTTTGGGAAAAAAGGAAGGGGCTAAAAAGAAATAATCTGCGGGCAGCACATTGGAGATGGCTTTAAAAATTTTTGCCATCAAGTCATAGCTGATTTATGGAGAATCCCGGTGAGGTTTTCAAGGCAACAGACATTCAGAGGGGGTTTGCCATTGCCTGCCTCTGCATTGCAACCCTGGTATTCCTTTGCGGTCTCCCATCCAAATACTGACCAAGGCCAACCCTGCTTAGCTTCTGAGATCTGGCAAGATCATGCTAGCCTCGACTGCCTAAGATTTAGATTACTGGCACACCCTTTAAATTGAAGATGCCAGGAATTGAATTTTGGATCTTCTGACATGCAAAGCAGATGCTCCACCACTGAACAACAGTTTCTCCCCAGCCGTAAAGTAGTTTGTCTTGAGCACCAGGCAAATAAATATCCTTACAACCAAAGTGCTAACTTGAGGGAAGACATTTAAAGTAACAAGCTGGAATTTATTGTGCTACAAACTGATATTCTGGAAAGACTCACAATAACTAAAGCAAAATGGGGATGTTCTCATTCTGCCTGCTTGAGTGTACTATTCAGAATTAATATAGGTTTAAATAGCTCTATTTGTTCTACTGGTATAAACGTCTTTTAATCAGAGCATTCATTTAAGAATGCACACTGTGTTAACTGCTACTTTCTGGCCAGCATGAGGATGACTGTGACATTTCTAGTCGGATTTTTTCAGTATTTCCAGAACAAAAGTGGTGCAAATGGATCAAATTATAAAATGGCTAATTATTTTATCTCCTTCCTCCATTGATACCACACTTTACTGGCCTTGCATGTGCTTGACAGGCAATTTTGATATATTAAGGGGCCAGTCCACAAATCCCTCTGCTTGCAGTTGGTTTGCAACTAGTTTACTGAAGTTTTTCCTTTCTGGTCCTGCAGCGACAGCTGCTGCTGGTACAGGAAACAAGGTCCGCTGGTGCACCGTGGGCAGGGATGAGAAGGAAAAGTGTGACACCTGGAGTGCAGTGAGTGGAGGCGCCATCGAGTGTGCTGTGGCTGAAAGTCCAGAAGATGCCATTGTCAAGATTCTAGTAAGGGCTAACAGTTGTGTTCTGTCTCCTGCTTGTCTGTTTCCGCTGAAAGTATGTCCCTCAGCTTTCTTTGTTTCTCTTCTGGTGTGGTTTGGATCACACTGCTTTTAGCACAGTGTATCTGATTGTCTGCTCCTTCTATTCCTTTATGTTTCAAACACCGTGGAATGTGTATTTATGTATATGTTTATTCAAAATATTCACACCTTGGCTTTCAACTAAAGGTTCCAAAGTGTCTTACAACTAAGCTAAACACCCATCTAGAAGAATAAAACACCATAGACTTTTAAAAAAGCAAAATAAACCACACAAGAAAACTGAAACCAGGTTCAGGGTAATATATTAAAAGCCATTCAAAGACCTCTAAGAGTTTTTAATAATCTAGAAATCTCTTTACCCGGCACATAAAAGCGATCATTGTCAGCACAAAGATACAGAAAAAGAAGATGAGATGCCACCATGGCCTTGACCTCACTTGT
Organism: Gekko japonicus; assembly: GCF_001447785.1. Lineage (NCBI taxonomy): Eukaryota > Metazoa > Chordata > Lepidosauria > Squamata > Gekkonidae > Gekko > Gekko japonicus. Next base: position 277,563 of record NW_015168678.1, read on the forward strand.
GAAGGCGAAGTCACACGGAAACCAGAATTTTAAGCTGCAATATTTTAATTGCCCAGAATTACAAGACTTGAGCTGTGATAGTCATCATACATCACAGAGGAACATTTCATGCAAAATTTCTCCCACTTACTGGTAAGCCCTGATTATTTCTCAGGCTTGTACTGACCTAATGGTTTGGCTGGCAAAGCAAAGCTTAGGAGGAGACCAGCTGAGCTCTGAGCAGGAGCAGGAGAGAGAGCTGTGAGAGAGGTGAGTGGGTTTCTTTTACTTGCTTTCAGCTGAGAGAATTCAGCTAAGGATATTTTGTGGGAAAACTGTGTTTAGCAGTGTGTGGAAGCACTTAGAGTTATTGCAGAGTCCTGGCTGATTGAGTGTGGGAGAGGAACGGGCATTGTTTGACTGGGATTGCCTGTAATTGAGAGGAAGTGGAAGGGGCATTGTTTTGCCTGTGATTGAGTGCCTGGGTGAATTTGAATTTGAATAGCTGCTGCCTGACCTCTGCTGGGGGAGGCCTCTATTTAAGGAAGCACCTTGGCAGAGGCTAAAGGGCTCTTTGCCTGTGGCTCTTAGACTAGGGGCTCTGTAAGAAGCCCAAAAAGAGCCAGAAAGACAAGGCCCTAGGCTCTTTGTCTTTCCCGTAAAATAATTTGACTTGATAACAAAAACCACATAAATACCAAGGGTTTAAAAGGGGGATTATATTTATTTATTTTAAAAGAATTATGAAGCCAGAATGCCAGCAGGGGGTTGGGGGCTATCCAGTGTTTTGCACGGAGTGTCACATGTATGACTATCTGCCCACTGGGCAGAAGTCTTGGGTGTGTCCTCGGTGCAAGGAGCTCCTGGTTCTCAGGGAACGTGTGTGCTCCCTTGAGGCCAAGGTGGCTGACCTGGAGAAGCAGAGACAGTCAGCTAGGCGCACAGAAAAGACTCTCGGGGACTTGTTAGCTTCGTCCCACTCTGGATCTGGCAGCCCCGCTGCTGTCAGGGAGCATGAGGGTCTAGGGGAAACAGGGCACCATGCTGAGGATAAGGGGAATGTGCCCTCAGAAGGGACCTCTTCCCCAGCTGGTGAGCGGCTCTCCTTTTGCACCAAGGAACCATCCCTGAGCAGGGTGGGAGGGGGGCTCTTGGTAGTGGGTGATTCGATCCTTAGGCAGGTAGACAGCTGGGTGGCGAACCCGCGTACTGACCGTATGGTGACTTGCCTGCCTGGTGCGAAGGTAGCGGACATTACGCGTGTTTTAGATAGGCTGGTAGATAGTGCTGGGGAGGAGCCAGTGGTCGTGGTGCATGTCGGCACCAACGATGTGGGGAAATGCAGTCGTGAGGTCCTGGAGGAGAAATTTAGGCTGCTGGGCAGGAAACTTAGGTCCAGGACCTCCAAGGTAGCCTTCTCAGAAGTGTTACCTGTTCCACGCGCAGGGCCGGAGAGACAGGCAGAGATCAGGAGTCTCAATGCGTGGATGAGACGATGGTGTAGGGGGGAAGGGTTCAGGTTTGTTAGGCACTGGGATACTTTTTGGAACAAGAGGGAGCTGTACAGGCGAGACGGTCTCCACTTGTCCCGAGAAGGAACCAGGCTGCTGGCACTTAAAATCAAAAAGGTGGCAGAGCAGCTTTTAAACTGAATATTGGGGGAAAGCCGACAGGAGATGAAAAGTCTCTGGTTCGGGTTGGCTCATCTGAGAGAGGTGAGGGGGTACCGGTTGCTTTTCTACAGGGAGGTGGATTGAAATTGTCCACAGAGGCCATGGCTGGTGACATGGACTGCCGGACAACGACTCGAGATAGCAAGAGGAAGGATGCAGGCTTAACTTGTAAGGGAAATTACAGCTGTTTCTATACAAATGCTAGAAGTGTCCGAGGTAAAATCGGGGAGTTGGAGTGCTTGGTGTCGGAGGGAAAAATAGACATTGTGGGTATTTCTGAAACTTGGTGGGATGAGGAAAATCAGTGGGACACAGTGATTCCCGGTTATATATTATATCGGAAGGATAGGGGGGGAAGGGTTGGAGGTGGGGTAGCTCTGTATGTCAGAGAGGGTATAAAGTCTAGAAAGATTGAGAGGCTAAGTGAATTGGATTCGCTTCTGGAAGTTCTATGGGTTGAAATAGGGGGGCCAAAAGGAAACTTAACACTGGGAGTTTGTTATCGCCCACCAGATCAAAAGATAGAGGAGGATTATAAAATGATGAATGCCTTAAAGATAGCAACTAGACAAAAACACTGTGTAATAATAGGTGATTTTAACTACCCACACATTGATTGGGTCAATATGTGTTCTAGCCGGGAAAAAGAGATTGAGTTTCTAGACACTCTAAATGACTGTGCTATGGAGCAGATGGTCACGGAACCTACCAGGGGAGAGGCGATCCTTGATTTGGTCCTAAGTAACACTCAAGACCTGGTGAGAGATGTAAAAGTGATTGCACCGCTTGGAAACAGTGATCATAATGTTGTTGAGTTCATCATTTGTACAAATAGAGAATTGGCCAAAAAGACTCACACAACCATTTTTAACTTTAAAAGGGGTAATTTCTCTGATATGAGGGGACACGTGGGGAGGAAACTGAAAGGAAAAGTAGAAAGGGTCAAAACAATTGGGGAAGCTTGGGATCTATTTAAAACTACGATCCTAGAAGCTCAAAAAATATATATTCCGCAGGTTAGGAAAGGCACAAACAGGTATAGGAAAAAGCCTGCATGGTTAACAAACAGAGTAATGGAGGCTGTAAAAAGTAAAAAGAATTCCTTTAAGCAGTGGAAAGCTAGTCACAGTGAGGCTGATAAAACGGAACACAGGCTATGGCAAATAAAATGCAAGTCTGAGGTCAGGCAGGCAAAAAGGGAATATGAGGAGCATATAGCAAAAAACGTAAAAACCAACAATAAAACTTTCTTCAAATACATTAGAAACAGGAAACCAGCCAGGGAGGCAGTGGGGCCCTTGGACGACCAAGGGGTAAAAGGAGTATTGAAGGATGATAGGGAAATGGCTGAGAAGCTAAATGCATTTTTTGCCTCCGTCTTCACTGTGGAAGATGAGAAGTGCTTGCCCACTCCAGAACCACTGATTTCAGGAGGGGTGTTGAAAGACCTGAGTCAGATTGAGGTGACGAGAGAGGAGGTCCTAAAACTGATAGACAACTTAAAAACTGAAAAATCACCAGGCCCAGATGGCATACATCCGAGAGTTCTGAAAGAACTCAAATGTGAACTTGTAGATCTCCTGACAAAGATATGTAATCTTTCCTTAAAATCTGCCTCCATTCCTGAGGATTGGAAGGTAGCTAATGTCACTCCCATCTTTAAAAAGGGTTCCAGAGGAGATCCGGGAAATTACAGGCCAGTCAGTCTGACGTCGATACCGGGTAAATTGGTGGAAACCATTATTAAGGAAAGAATTAGTAGGCACATAGATGAACAAAACCTATTGAGGCAGACTCAGCACGGTTTCTGTAAGGGAAGATCTTGTCTCACTAACCTGTTAGTGTTCTTTGAGGGGGTGAACAAACATGTGGACAAGGGGGATCCAATAGATATTATTTACCTTGACTTCCAGAAAGCTTTTGATAAAGTTCCTCATCAAAGGCTCCTAAGTAAGCTCAAAAATCATGGGATAGAAGGACAAGTCCTTTTATGGATCAAAAACTGGCTAGTTCATAGAAAACAGAGAGTGAGTGTAGGTGGGCAATTTTCTCAGTGGAGGGTGGTAAGCAGTGGGGTACCGCAGGGATCAGTACTTGGTCCACTGCTTTTTAACTTGTTCATTAATGATTTGGAGATGGGAGTAAGCAGTGAAGTGGCTAAATTTGCGGATGATACAAAGTTGTTCAGGGTGGTGAAAACCAGTGAGGATTGTGAGGCACTCCAAGGGGATCTGTCAAGGATGGGCGAGTGGGCGTCAACATGGCAAATGGGGTTCAATGTGGCCAAGTGCAAGGTGATGCACATTGGAGCCAAAAATCCTAAATATAAATACACATTGATGGGGTCTGAACTGGCAGAGACTGAGCAAGAGAGAGATCTTGGAGTTGTAGTGGATAACTCACTGAAAATGTCGAGACAGTGTGTGACTGCAATAAAGAAGGCCAATGCTATGCTGGGGATTATTAGGAAGGGTATTGAAAACAGATCAGCCAATATAATAATGCCCCTATATAAATCAATGGTGAGACCTCATTTGGAATACTGTGTGCAGTTCTGGGCACCACACCTTAAAAAGGATATTATAGCTTTGGAAAAAGTGCAGAAAAGGGCAACTCGAATGATAAAAGGGTTGGAACACTTTCCCTATGAGGAAAGGTTAAAGCGCTTAGGGCTCTTTAGCTTGGAGAAAAGACGACTGAGGGGTGACATGATCGAGGTTTATAAGATTATGCATGGGAAAGAGCAGGTAAAGAAAGAGGTACTTTTCTCCCTTTCTCACAATACAAGAACTCGTGGGCACTCCATGAAACTGCAGAGCGGTCGGGTTAGAACGGATAAAAGGAAGTACTTCTTCACCCAAAGAGTGATTAACACATGGAATTCACTGCCACAGGAAGTGGTGGGTGCTACAAGCATGGACGGCTTCAAAAGGGAATTAGATAAGCATATGGAGCAGAGGTCCATCAGTGGCTATTAGCCACAAGGTATAGCTAGGGGCTCTGGGGCAAGTGATGCTCTGTCTTCTTGGTGCTTGGGGGGGTCAACAGTGGGAGGGCTTCTAATGTCCTGGCCCCACTGCTGGACCTCCTGATGGCACTGGTATTTCTGGCCACTGTGTGACACAGAGTGTTGGACTGGATGGGCCTTTGGCCTGATCCAACATTGGCGTCTCTTATGTTCTTATGTTCTTATGTTCAGCTGTGTGATTCACTTGCCTCACCCTACAGAACTTAAGGAACCCTTACGCAACTTACCAAACATACCTTTCCAGGAGGTCACAACCTTGCTCTGCCCTAGCAAGCAGAGTATCAGGAAATGTTTATTTAGATGACACGATCATTTCAGAGATCAGAAAAATGATGGCAATAAATATTTCCAGGCATACCCTCCCAACTGCAACCCTTAAACATTAGGTTGCCATTAAGGTTCCCAATAGATGTACGTGATGAATTAGGAGAGGTGCTGGAAACACCTGAAGAATCAAGGCTCAGTTCATGCAAAAATTCTTGCATGAAAGCCCCACTGAAATAAACATTTGTAATCTTACCAGGTCAAATTCATTTCTGTGGGTTGTGCCAACGCTGTGGCTTTGGGATCTAACATTCTTTCTTTGGAAAAAAACAACCCTTGACATACTTTTTTTCATTGCAGAAAAATGAAGCTGATGCTGTGAGTTTAGATGGAGGCCTCGTCTTTGTTGCAGGAAAATGTGGCTTGGTACCAGTGGCACGAGAAATCACCAAAGACAGTAAGTACAAACTTTGGCAGCCTCACATGCACACTGGGGGAATCGACCCCTTCGGAATGGTGGGCATTCAACCACTGGTTTTAACCATTAGATTTAAGCAAGCTTAGAGCTCCATGTCATAGGATTTTCAATGGACTGGTGCCCAGAAAGAGTAATCCTGTGTAGTTACTTCTGTTGAAAGCTACTGGTGTAGATTGGAGCAACTGTGCACAGAATTGTCCTGAGAATAAGTCAGTTATTATCCTGCAGCTAAAATGCTCTAAGTGACTTCTCCATACCATGCCCTGCAGACAAGTGGGTTGATCCCTGATCTTTTCAGCTGTAGCGCCTATGTTATTCCATGATCTGCTTGAGGATGTGTATAAAGCTCCTTCTTTGAGTGAATTTGATAACATTTTGTTTTACATCTTGTTTTATTTCAGAGGGCCTGATTTTGCACTAGAGCTGCCTCGCTGTTGTGCCGTCGTTTGCCCCGGTTCTATTGATCAATTTCACACCCGAAGCTGCGGGGCTGATTTTGACCTGCGGCTTTGCCCAATTTCCTCCGCAGTTTTGTTGATCCCCCCAAAACAGGATAACGAAACTGTGGGGGAAATCAGACGAAGCCGCGGGTCAAAATCAGCCCCGCAGCTTCGGGTGTGAAATTGACCAATAGAACCGGGGCAAACGGCGGCACAACAGCGAGGCAGCTCTAGTGCGAAATCAGCCAGGGTATTTGGTAGATAGTTTCCCCCTGCAGTTGTTGAACTGGGTTTCTGTGCTTTGTGAAGAGAATTTATGGTTCAGTTTTTAGATTGTTAATCTACTCTGGAATTTCATATCTTTCCCCCCTTTATACTGGCATTAATTAAAGGAAATACCACTTTGGACTTTCAGGAAATTAAGCAACTAAGGAAAGACAATATAGGATGGTCTGATTTCTTACAATTTAAAAGCAGTTGAACAAAAGCATATGTAAAGGTTTAGGAATAAGAAAATTAACACAATTTGAAGAATGTATGTCAAAAACAAGAGTGACTATTTTCTAAAATTTGTTAAATTCTACATAAAGAGGGTAGCAACTCAAAACAATCATTTAAGTTTAAATGGGGGTCTTTCTTATTCTCATTGCAGCGGACATTGAAGCATGCCGTACTGAAGGAGCACAAGTTCATGGTGAGTAATTATGTGGCACACAGGCATAGAAAATAGCGGTAGATGTTTGAACTTTTACTTGAGAATCAAAAATATGATCTACCCTTTTTCCTACCACTTCAGGGGGAAATTTTTAAAGATAGAGCTCTGGGGCTTAATCTATTGACAAAGTGCTCGTTGAATGTGATTTAGAATCTGTCTGTGGACCGACAATTGTGATTCTCCCATCTGCAGTTAGTTTTTCATTCGACAGATTTTATTGTTTCTCTGTCTTTTGATGAAGGTGCCTATGTTGCTGTAGCTGTTGTCAAGAAAAGTAATCGTGACATCACATGGAAGACCCTGCAAGGAAAGAAGTCCTGCCATACTGCCCGGGGTAGAACTGCTGGCTGGAATATACCCATGGGCTTGATTGCCAATGAGACTGGAATTTCTGATTTGGGTGGGTGACCTTATATTTACTTATGTTACATTTCTATCCCATCTTTCTTCCCAGGAGCTCCATGCATACATGCCTCTTGTTTTAACTTCACAACATCACTGTGATTTTAATTAGGGTAAGAGATAAAGAATGGACTAAAGTCACCTAAAAAATTGAAGCCAGATGTTCCAGGTTTAAATACAACACTCTATTATACCAGACTGGTTCTCTTACATGTAGTGTTCTCCTCTGTATCCTTGAGCCCTTAAAGCCTCAAGGGGAAAGTTAAGCGCATCCCACTTCTCCAAGCAGTAAGAAGTTTGTGGCAGCGCTGATTCCCCTTGGAGAAAAGAACACTGGAGTCTTGTGGTGCTTTTGCTATATTTGCCTTTTTTACAAAGATAGATGTAGGTTGAGGCAATCCTGCAGAGCAGCAGATCAGCTGCTTCACAGCACATGCCCAATCTTGCACCTTCAAGGGCTTCAGCTAGCTCACAGCAGTCTCTGTCTGCTTCTCTACTATCTCAAGTTGGTTATTTCTTCACTCACACAAAACCTCCCCTTCCCTTCATTGGGAGGGGTCACCATCTTCAGGGACTCAAGGCTATGTGATAGAGCTATCAGGGGACTCGTAGGAATTAGCAACCATTGGGGAAATTACCAGCCAACTATTCAGAGTGAAGGAACAGTCCCCTACCATCTGCAGGAGGGAGAATCTCCAATAAAGTGTATGTGCATCTGCACAGAAAACATATCTAGTGCTATGGTTTATAGTGGCACATAAAGACAAATCTGTAGGCAGTTCTGTAGGGATTCTGTAGCATATTAATTGGCTGTAACATGAGATGCTCTATACTGCCATCTTAAATTCTCTGCACGGAGTAGATTAGTTAGAAAGGTGTGAAGTCTGGGCTGAACATTGTACATTATAACCCCAGTTTGGAAATTCCTGGAGATTTGGGGGCAAAGCCTGGGGAGGGAGCTCAGGAAGGACTTGATGCCATAGAGTCTGTCCTGCAAGGTTGCCATTTTCTCCAGGAGAACTGATCTACATAGTCCAGAGATCAGTTGTAAGGCTAGATCTCCAGACTGCACCTGGAGGTTGACAATCCTGGAAACCACTGATGTATTGCCAATGGCCCCACAGCTTGCGTTGGGAAACCACTGCAAAGAGGCAATATTTCTGAGGTGATAACGTTCACTAGCTCTCTTGATTGCAGTTGGTTCAAAAAGAGGAGACTGGGTTCCAAATATTCCCAAAGTTCCAAATATTTGTCTAAATTTCCAATGATCTCATTTCATTGCACATATGACTTTAGGTAAGCTTACAAGACTGGAATTGGAAAAATTCAAGATTTCTGTTCTCTGTTCCCATGTTAGATAACTATTTCAGCGAAGGTTGTGCCCCAGGGTCACCTGCTGAATCTCCACTCTGCAGGCTCTGTGTCGGCAGTGGCACCACCCCACCGGTACATAAGTGTGCGCCTAACAGCCAGGAACTGTACAATGGCTATTCTGGTGCTTTTCGGTATGTAGCTTTGTTATTCAAACCAATTACTTTGCTTTGGGAGGTAACAGGGGATGGCAACTCTTCCACCCTAGACAAACAATTCATACATTTTCCATTCCCCACATTACATTTTTGTCTCCTCCTTCCCAACCATAGTTCTGTATATAATGCTACAGATCTACCATATCACACCAGAGCTCTGTTTTGGCCCCTTGCCCTGCACCACCCTCCATGATAAATCTAGGTAATCCAGACCAAATACCACCAGTAGAGAGCAGGTAGAGTGTCAAAAGATACCCTCCTAGCAAATAACTGGAGATGATCAATGCAAGTGATCTAACCAGCAACTCCTTTTCCCCAGGTTGCCAAATATTCTAATAGGAGAGAAAATGTAACAAAATGACTATAAATTTAACAATCTGACAATGAACCTGAACTTAGCCATCAGCTGATTCTTCCTAAGGGAAATTTTATCCAAGCCACTCAAGACCACATTTTATCATCCACACATTTTCCAAGGCAAAACACTGGCACTGAAAACAGGTTCCAGCCCCTGTGAGTCCCGTCTCAAATGAAGCCAAGATTTTCTTCTTCCACCTACTAGTAGAAATAACATTACTGCAGGTACCTGACAAAAGGAGCCTTGACTTTCCAAAATGTATACCTTGAAAATCTTGTTTGTCTCTAAGGTGCTACTGGGCTAAAATCTAGCTGCAGCAAAGCACATGTGTGCTCCATTTGCCTACCAACATATACCTCGAGGCATTTGGGAAAAATCTAATTACCAGACAATTACAGCAGTATCAACAACACAGAGTTGGACAGGGGATGCTTCAGCTGACAGCTTTTCAGGCTCTGTCTCCCAGGCGGATGGAGCTCAGGGACGCCACGCCCTCCAGCACCCAGCAGGCTGAAGACAAAACCTCAGTTGCTGGGGGAAGAGAAACCTGTATCCTACTCTGGCTTGGCTCCCTGATAGATAGAGATGTAACCCATTTTCCTTGGCTAGCCTGCTTCCTGCCTTTTAAAGAATTTCCCATGGGCGGGGCAGCCCTAGGTTTCTTGGATGCCCCATGAAAAAGGGCATGGCCCTGCTGGGTGTGAGTAACAGAGATTGTTTGATTACTGGCCTAAGCCTGCCCTTCATGTACTGCTTCCTCCTCTGCTACCTTAGAAGAGGGTCTCTGCTTTGGCTTGTACTGGCCTGAGAAAAGTAGGAATGCTGCCAGCCTCATTTGTGGGACCGTCTGCAGGTATGGTTCGGTGGCAGAGCCTTGTCTTCTCTCTGTGGTGCTTCTAGTAGGGCTCACTGTAGCTGCTCCAGCTGCCACTTGGGCCTGTGTCACCCACCTGGAAGCCTCCAGGGCCCAGGTATGTTTGGGGGCAGGGCTGTTGTCCCTGGACACAGCTTTTCACCTCTTCTACCCATAAAGTATCATTTCCAAGATACTGCTGGGGTATACAAATGAGTAGTGCCAATACTAGTGTCTCTTAATGTATTTTTTATTTCCAATATGCCATTAAAGGTTGTCTGTCTGTCTACTAGTGTTTTGCACCAGTTTCAATTTAGTTGGAAATCCTCCAAGGACAGCAAGTAATTTACAATCTTTTGTTGTGTTTTATAGGTGTTTAGTAGAGAAAGGAGATGTAGCCTTCGTTAAAATGTCCACACCACAGGAGAACACTGATGGTATGTATTTGTTTCACAGCAACGGCACTGAATACTAATTGAATGGAGGGTCTGCCCGAACGGCCACCAACTCCCCCACTCTCCTAGCTGATATAATGGCGACCAGGAAAAGGACCTTCACTGACAATGCCTCCAAGGAGAAATAGCTAAGGGCTCAAAGGGACCTGAGATCCACCCTATGTAGACCACTTAGTTGCCTCACCCAAGAGTCTTTTGAAAAACAGACCTTTCAGTCTTCACTTCTACATATATAAAAGAAAGTCCCCTCACCATAAAATCAACACCCAGGCCAAACCCTGGACCTAGAGACACCAAATTCGGTGAGAGCGCTCCTACCATGGCGTAGGTGCTCATTAAGAAGGGATTTTTAGAAATTCGACCCCCTAAGTGGGTCAAAAGGGGTAAAATGTGCCCCCCATTGATTCCTATGCGGCTGCCAGGCAGCTGCCTCCCTGCACCCCCCACTCTCTGATTGATCAGCTGCAGAGCTCAGTGTTCAAAGGTAAAAAAACCCCAACAGTTACAGGGGACCACAAAGAGCTAATGACAGTTGAGGAAATCAGGTGTGGCCAACAACCACCTGTGAGGTGAAGCTAAGCTGCTGGCCCAGCCTCTCTGATGGCTTCCAACACACTCCCTCCCCCTCCTACACCTGACAGGCAGTTGTCTGTCAGGTGCAGCAGCAGTTGCAGGGTGCTGAAAGCCATGAGGGAGCCCAACCCAGCAGTAATGTCTTAGTGATCCTGCCAGCCTTGCCTCCACAGTGACTTCTAATACTCCTCCCCCCTCCCTCTCCTACACTGGACAGGCAGCTGCCTGTCAAGTGTATGAGGAGGTGGGATGCTTTACAGCCGCTGGGAAGGTTTGCTCAGCAGGATTGCTTTAGCCCTGCTGCTGGCCCAGCCTCCCCGATGCCTTTAAATACAATCCCCCCAACACCAGACAGGCCGGTGTCTGTCAGGTGTAGGAGCAGGGCCAGGGTATGAATGTTTATGGGGAGATAGTAAAGGACTTTTCTAGGAGCCATTTCACTGTGTGCCTCCCTCATGACTTTGCATATCTTAAACATCATCATGTTATATGTTAATTTCCCTGTCTATAAGTTTGACCTTTACCTGCCATTCCAATGTATTTGAAAAAGTGTGCGTGCACACGAAGGCTCATTCCTTGAATAAATCTTTGTTGGTCTTAAAGGTGCCACTGTGCTCTCAATTTGTTCAATTGCCATGGTTTCAGGGTTCCCAGTCATAACAACAGCTGCCTTCTGCCCTCCTCTCTCCTGTTGCCCAGGAAACTTCCAAAAAGCAACCACCACCACCACCACCACCACCAAAAGTTAGCACTCTAAAATGCTGGCCCTAGGTATTCCAGAATATTTCTAGGAATATTGGGCACTGGGATATCCATATCGGTGAAATTCACAAATGTTGATCTGGATCTCAAATATATCAGAAAATTACTGATATCCAGACTAGATATATCTGACTGTACACCCACAGTCAGATTATGGTTTAGTGCACAATTTTTGACCTATCTTCTATAGCTTGTAAATAATTTTTAGGAAGAAAACTATAAATGTCTAATTTGGGATTCAGTAAAAGCAAGGAAGCAAAAGAGAAAGAAGACAACACCCATCCAAGGCAGTATGCTTGGGATAACAGGTCCTAAAATGGCCAATCAGGGATATCACCTGGCAAGCACTGGTACAGGAAACTTTGTCATTCTGAGGCAGCTTCATTAGGACACTTTGGCCCTACTTGGGCACTTCTTTTCTGCAATCAGTTGAAGTTGGTTGAGGTTCCACATGTTATTTAATATAGCACTACATTCCTACCCCAATGGCAATAAGTTTACTCAGAAGCAAATCCCAGTCAGCAGAGGTTCTAGTTCTCCCTGCAATTTTCCTTTTATGCCCTAGTTTACAGCCTAATTATTTACTTCCTGGAGGCAGGGCATTCTTGAATAAACAGTTAATTATCCCATTTCCTGCCTTAGTAGGAAGGGAAAGTTTAACTCTCTCAACTTTGCAGTCAAATTGATAGCCCATTTTTAATTTTGTTTTAAATTTAGCAGTAGTGCAATAAAAATAATAACAAAGAAAAAAACACATGCATGTATAATTCACAAATGATCGTACAGATTATGCATGTTGCCGTCCAGGCTCAGGCATCTTTGGTACACATGTTCGGGATCTAAATCATCAGTTGGCTCTAAAAGGTTACAGCCTTTTAAGCAATGGTAGCTTGCCCGCCACATTTCTCATGTTTTGGTGTACAGCTAGTTCAATCTCTATCATAATGCATAATGAAATACAAAATGGAAACAGATACAGTATCAGGATAGCCCTTTTCTTATATCGTTTGAGTTGATTCTGATGATATGCCAACAGCCAACTTCAACAGAAAATAAAAATCTGCTCACATAAGTGGTCTGCTTCGTGGATCAGCTTTGTATGTTAGAGAGGGGATTACCAAATAGTTGCTCATGACCAGATGTGACCCTGAGGAATTTCATCTACATCCTTGGTGGACCTACCAGAAACTGTTTCAGGCTATTAATAGCAGAAGTTTCATATTTGAATTTTACCTCTGTTTCTGAATGTTGTGTATAATATTCAAATGTACACATATACTGTAGTTGAACCCATATTCTCTATAATTGTGAAGCCCTTTTGGCTAGATGGTACCAACTTTATAGCAGAGGTAACATCTGCCAGCTCTAGACCTTGTCCACACAATAGAATGGCCTCTGAGTTGCCCCTCTAAATAATGCATCTCATCTATATATGCCCAACAAGGGGAAACATCTGCAAGTTCTCTGCAACTACAGATTGAAGCCTTTTTCTTGTCATAAGCCTCCTCCTCTTGTAAATGCCTTCTTTCCAGGAAACAACCAAGCTGACTGGGCACGCAATCTGAAGAGTGAGGACTTTGAGCTCCTGTGCCGCAATGGTGACCGTCGGCCAATTTCCGAATACGAAAATTGCAATTTGGGTGCAGCTCCTCCTCATGGAGTAGTAACACGCCCTGACAAGGCAGCCGTTGTCAGCCGTATGCTAGACAACCAAGAGGTGAGATTTTTTTGGGGGGTGGGAATGGGACTTCACAGCTCATTCTAAAGTACAGCCAGTCAAGCAGGTGGTCCCAGAGTTCGCCCAAGGCACACTTGACTTCTTCATTTGCATGAGAAGTGAGAAGCAATTAAATCATTTAAAAAGGGGGCTGATGAAAAGAGTTCTTCAGTAAACAAGGGAGGTGAATGTGATTGCTTGGTGTTTACAAAGTGCAAATGTAACATCAGCATGGTAGCTAACTGAATCCTGATTTACTTCAATTATTGTAGTCTCTTTATGGAGTCAAGGGATCAGAAAAAGATATATTCCAGCTCTTCGAGTCTACTACTGATCCCGCGAAGAAAGATCTTCTGTTCAAGGAGGGAACCATCTGTCTTGGCAAAGTCAAAAAGGGAACAACCTACAAAGAGTTTCTTGGCACAGACTATGTGGCTGCTATGAATTCAATCAGCAAGATCTCACCTTCAGGTACCAATCTATCGTCCTTAGGTGAATTGTCAGGAAGCTTCATATGCATGAATTATACTGCACACTGGAGTAGAGGCACTTCTGCCTATCATAATATCCAGAGGGTATAAAGGAAACCGTCTGCTTCCTTGTTTCTTCATCTTTGTTTAAATATATTACATGATGGGTAGAACATTCATATTATCAAGGGCTGATAAAAGTGATCTTTTTGTGTGCGGTCATTGCACAACTTCCATAAATTGGTTTCTGGATACCAGTCTCTGCAAATGTGTGCTCCAACACATCCTAGATCACTTTTGCAAAGCAGAATGACCAAGAAGGTGGTGAATTGCAATCCTGTAAGACACAGGGAGGGGAAAACAAACTTGACCCCAAAACTGGAATCAAGAACCATAAGGGTAAAAAAGAAGTCTGATAAAGGGTCAGTATTAAAAACCTAGTTGAAACTTATAATATACAAAAATACATGTATTTAATAGGAAGACAGTTAAAAACATATAAGGGCCCAATGAAAGCCTCATTGAAAAGTTCAAGTGACCTAAACACAAGGGCCAATACACATGACCTGACATGTTTCTGCCCTATTGGGGCCTTCTTCAGAGGTCAAACAGTATTGAGATACATGTAATACATATTACAATAAGGTAACCAATAAGTGAATACTGGACCAAGAAAATGAAGGTTAAACAGCAAGATCTATAGACACAAGACAAAGGTGTTTGTGAGGCCTCTAAAGACGAAAGTGCCAAATGTGCAGTTGCTGAATTAGAACATCTTCCAATTCAGGTCTTCGAAGAGAAAGCAAAAAAAATCCAATTGGAACCAGTGTTCCCTCTAAGCTGAGTCAGTGTGAGCTAGCTCACAGTTTTTTAGCCTCCGGCTCACACATTTTTCTCTTAGCTCTGGAAGGATGGCTCCAGAGCAAACTAATTTATGCAGTGGCCAAATTGCTCATTCACAACTTTAATGCCAGTAGCTCACAAAGTAGAATTTTTGCTCACAAGACTCCATAGCTTAAAGGGAGCATTGATTGGAATAGTGATTTCTATTAACAGAATATCCATTATGAAAGGAATTTAAACTAAGGAATTATAAAGAAACACATTATTGACTACTGCAGAGCCACAGAACGGCGATAATGGTTTTTACTGGCCCAGTAAAGATGAGTGTCTCTTAAATCAGTCCCGCAGACCTTGGAATAGAAGTATCTAATTTCCCTCCCCATAATTTGAAGATGCCTGGAATGCTGTATAACAATATCATCTGGTTACAAAAACACTGTTCCTACCACCTTTACCTTGTTACGTTGCTTAGTCAGAGTACTTTGGGAGAGAATCCATTGTCATACTCAACTCACACGTGGCCTCTGTGTCCTGCTTATGGGCCACTTATAAAACAGGATCCCAGTGTAGATGGCTCATTGGTATGATCCAGCATGGCTGCTGTTGTGTTTCTTAACTCAAAGAGATTATTCTAGATGAGGTGCCATTGTACAAAAATCCTTCATGACCACGAGGTAAGAAAGAGAAGTATTGGTTTCTCTTAAAGAACAGGTAAAGTAAAGGTTTACCTTGCTCGAAAGCCAGCCGAATCTGACTCTAGGGTGCAGTGCTCATCTCTGTTTCCAAGCTGAAGAGCCAGCGCTGTCCAAAGATATTTCCGTGGTCATGTGTCTGGCATGACTAGATGCCGAGGCGCACGGAACGCTGTTACTTTCCCACTGAAGTGGTACCTATTTATCTACTTGCAGTTTCTTGCTTTCGCACTGCTAGGTTGGCAGGAGCTGGGACCAGAGACGGGAGCTCTCTCCGTCATGCGGCACTCGGGTCTCGAACTGCTGAACTACTGACCTTCCAGTCTGCAGTTCAGCATCTTAACCACTCATAAATACATTTCTTTCCTTTGGTCTTCTGATCCTAAACTTTGTTTATTGCTGTTTTTCCATTTCAGCCCTTGTTGAGGCCTGCAGCTTCCATAAGAATGCCTGCCGCTCCTTGCAATGAAAAAACAAAACACACCAACAATTGAGAAGCTTCATTCCTTTGACTCTGAACTTGGGGATCTGTCCATCTCTCTTTTCCTCCTTAACATTGCAAAAGAAAAAAAAAGCATTCAAGTTTCTGGCTTTATAACTCCCTGGTGTTGTAGTGAAAGAAAAATAAATAACTTTAACTCTCACCACTGAATTATTTTTATTTGCTGTGATCATTGATTCGTTGACTTCTTGAAGTAGCACTTTGCAGGCCCTCCAATACTACCAAAGCAGAACATAATTGCCAAGACCCAAAGAACGACTTGAGGGCTTGGGTACGCCTAGTGCAACGTTTAACTTTTCCTTGAACATCAGACCTGTGTGCCATATCACCAATTACTTCAGAAGCACTGCCTCTGTTTCAGAAGAGGTTTGCGTGCACCTTGGGCTGGTGGGTATCGTTATAGAAACTCTGAACCTTTCTTGGGGTTATGGAACTAGTTTCACATTATTTGAATCCAAGTCAGTGTGATAAACCCTAAGCATCACTTTGTTTATTTCCATGTTTTTTTAAAAAATATTCATCTATACTTTGCCTTTTCTCCCAATGGAGGCCTAAAACAGCTTATATCATTCTCCTCTCCTCCATTTTATCCTTACAACAACCCTGTGGGGTAGGCTAGGTTGAGAGTATGTGACTAGCCTAAGGTCACCCAGGAAACTCATGGCAGAGTAGGGATCTGAACCTGCATTGCCCAGACCTAGTTGGACACTCTAACCACTATAGCATGTTGGCTTACTACACCCTCACCACACTTCTGTCAAAACCGTTAATACTCATACAGCCTAACTGTATGCACAGAATTTGCAGTTCTATAAGGAGCAGAACTGTCTCTGGATTCAATAAACTGAGTTTGCAGGACACAAATATTTTAAGTAAATTCAGTTTCAGATGTCACACAACTTTTAAGTAGTGTAAGGCATCTAGGCTAATGGCAGAGATAATGCACCTGATATAGGAATTGTGTTGGATTTAAGACCTAACATGTACATGCAGCAGAATAAGGTGGTAAAATGGATGGTACTACTTCAGGTTGTAGGTGGACTTTTGAATGCTTCCTTATATAAAATATTTCTGTGCAACACAAGAAGGCTGGCTTAGAACTCTTCTTCCTAAGGTGTTAACTGTCTGCTTGCACAGTGTATGTTTTTAGATGGAGAAACTTTTGAAAACTGGCCCCAACGACTCCAGGGGTCCCCATGGTGCCCACCACAAATGTCTTTAGAAAGTGAGTGGGGCCAGGGCTTTTACCCACGATAGTTTTTGATCGGCCATTGAAGATATGGTTGGCTGTGCTGATTTTTTCAAAACATTGCCTTCACTGTGTGATTGAAAGTAAGATGCAGCAGGCATTTTATGTAGCAGTGCCCACCATGCTGTGTCAGAATTCCAAAGGTGCCCACGGGTGTCAAAAAAGTTGGGGACCCCTGATCTACTCTATCTCCTCAGGATTCTACCACTTTGTTTTTTACTACATTTCTACTCCAGACCTAAGCACCTGGTATATTATGGAGCTTTAACAGCTCAATTATTTAAAAAAATTAGACATACTCAGATTTGAGCAATGTAAATAACAGAAAGAGGTAGGAATGAATCCTGAGGTAATAAAATGAACTGAACCATCTCAGATTACAGGTAGGGCAGTAATAGTTTTTAAATCTCCCTGCAATTAAACATTAGCACAACAGAGGAGCAATCTGAACTACAAGTTTTGTCCCCTCGATGGGCTAGTTTTTACTTTCAGGATACTCAAACTGGCATTCAATTTGAAGCAATACAATCCATTCAACCTACTTCAGAGTCTACTTATGAAAGGGCCTTAATAGTCAAGTACATTGCAGATTGGTTTTGTATTCTTTCCACTTTTCAACCATAAAAAAATATGTGGGGGTTGGGAAGCTGTACTGTTCTTCCATTTTTTGAGCACAGAATCCCACACAAAGCAGCGGTCCTACACATCCATATTTTGAAGGATAGGACCATGGTGAAGAATGGGGGACTAAAGAAAAGGCAGAAGAACAGAATTATTAACACTTGATAAAAGAGCTCTGAAAAGTCCTGGCATGTTGGTCTGGAGTCATACTATCATCACAATAACCAGACAAGGCAATGGAAAAGTGTCATTTCTGAACCACATGAAGAAAAACCCTCTAATTTGGCCACAAATCAGTGTAATCCTATGCAGAATTACTCCAGTCTATTAGCCCTTTCCAGGGATGTTTTGGCCTTTGAAGGGTATTCATGGTGCCAGGCCTGGCAGCAACCACCAGGTGACTTGCTACTTAACAGTCTGCATGACTTACCCAAGCCCAGCTGCTTGTTCAACAGCAGCTACTGTGTTGTAGTGGTTAGAGTTTCAGATTAGGCTCTGGATGATCCAGGGTTGAGCTCCTACCCTGCCATGGAAACTCACACATGCTCAGCCTAATCTACCTCACAGGGTTTTGATGAAGATAAAATGGAGGAGAATGATGGAACATGCTTTGGGTCCCCACTAATAGTGAATAATAGTAAATTAATACAGGTAAAGATCTGCCAGGCAGATAAAAGGTAGGTTTGTTGGTGAGTGGGATGGAGAGAAGGAAGCAGAGAAAGCTGAGGATATGGTGGCTGCCAGGAGGAGGGAAAGAGGGAATAGCTGGGGGGGGAGATGGGGGAAGTGCCTGCTACAAGTTCTTGCAGGTTCCCCATGGAACTGGGCCCAGCTCAGCTAGCACTGTGCAACTGGATCCAACCTGGTGACTGTCACTGTCCAACTTGGCCCGTTTTCCCAGGAAGAAGTTACCAGGGGGAGGGGAGGAAGGAAAGCTGAAGACAGGGGGACAGATAAAGATAGGTTGACTGGTGCGTGGGAAGGAGAGAAGGAAATGGGATAATGGAAAAGGCTATGGGGTCTGCCAAGGGGAGAGAAAGAAGAAATAATGTGGGGAGGGGGATACAGGAGTAAGTCCTTGCAGGTCCCCCCTTGTTTCTATATAAAACTCAAATGTATAAAAGAAAAGCACAGTGCCTATTCACTAGTGATAACAGAATCTTCTCAGTTTTGCTGTGCTAACTTTAATTGGACAGAAACTCAGGGGTCATTTCGAACGAGCAAGAATGGCATTCTGGGAGCAACAGTAAACAAGTAAACAGTGATGGAAGGGGGAAGGAGTTTTCAGGTGATGCACTGTGGAAAGCCGCCGGGTATTGCTGGAGAGACGCTGGCTGTGCCATGATTTGGCTACGGTAAATGTTGGGGGGAGGGGGTAGAGTTTATGTGTGCGTTACTGGAGCGAGAAGTGACGGGGGGCGGTAGAAGGAGAGGGAGATGCAGTTGGCTGAACGGGGACAAAGGTCACCCAAGTAAAGAGGGAAGAGAGGATTCGTCTTCCCTAGTAAGCACCCTATCTCGCCCGAGAGCAACTTCCTTCGGCCTTTTTAAACCCCCTCATATTCAGGCGTAGGGAGCCGTTACTCTGCCGTTAGGGTTCAAAGCTTCTGCGCGCGCTGGGTTCTTCGTTCTCCCCCCCCCCCGCAGCGCTTTTCGTTTCTTCTCCTCCAGTCACGCTCCTGCAGTGGTGGGAGGAGAAGCGTTCTGCGGCTGGGCCCCATTGCCAGAGGGTGGTGTGGTCTCTTCTCACCCGCCCACCCCACCTTACTCAGCGGTAGCGCTGCCTCTGTGGGAAGCAGTTCCTCGTGTGTGTGGTGGGGGAAGGCACAGAGATCAACACCCAGGGCTATTTTTGGGCAGGAACGCACAGGAACGGAGTTTTGGCTGGCTCCCAAGTTGGCCACGCCCAGCAGGAACCCATTAGCATCATAGGCCACACCCAACAGCAGAAACTCATTCGGATTGGCTACATTAGGGGTGTGTGACCTAACATGCAAAGGAGTTCCTGCTCCAAAAAAAGTCCTGGGTTTTGACAACAAACAAGGTAAACAGAATAACAAGCAAAAGGTGGGTGTGGCTGGATAACCACACTTCTGGTAACATGGGGGTGCGGCCTAATGTGCTGATGAGCTGTGCTGTCAGGGGTGTGGCCCAATATGCTAATGAGTTCCTGCTGTTGGGTGTGGCCTATTATGCTAATGAGTTCCTGCTGGGCTTTTTCTACAAAAAGAGCCCTGTCAACACCAATTAGTCTCCCGGATCAGAGGACAGGGATGCTCCCCCGGGCGGTGGCTGAAGCGGATTCTGAGCCAGGCTGATCAGAGAATGGCTGGGTAATTGCCTGCCTGAAGCGGGCACGGAGTTGTGGCTAATTGTAACTAATCGCCTCATTTCTGTCTGTTTGTTTGGCATCAAGAAACTGCAAAACTGGATTAATCTTAAAAACAGGTGCTGGGATGTGAGTTCACGGAGAGGGCTCTCTTTACCTCAATCCCCCC
>NW_015168678.1:297805-312391 GCF_001447785.1 Gekko japonicus
GTCTCTGTTTCTTAGGCAAACACCAGAGAGAGCTGAGAATGTGGTATTTAGTGTCAGTATTTGGATTTTAGTTCAGGGCTGACCTAAAGTGTGTTAAGAAATTCAGACAAAAAAAATGGCATGAGTTGTGAGCTATTGGGAAGCTGTCCAGTATCATGATTCTTTGGAAGAGGATGTCTTGCATGTCTCCCACTTCCTCTGTTTGGGTTTTTTGAGTAAGAGAATTTCCCAATGTGCTGGGCCCCCTGGAACAAATCTGTTGGTTTCCCTCCCCCATCCTTAATGACACCCAACTAAGGCAGATCATGTCTCACCTGATCTTACTGTAGGACTATCCTTGCTATAGCCTGCCTTGATGTGTTTATGGTAGATGGCAAATTATGGGCAGTATTGTGTACATGGCTGCTGGTGTGATGTCTGCTTGGGATTATACCTTGTCTGGTCTTAATGTGTATGAAGGTGCAATAGAACGCATGGTCCTCAAGACTGCTATAAACATTACTCTTTTAATTAATGTCTCTCCCAGGCATGTTGTTGCCAAAATAATCTTTTGATTGTTTTCCTGATTTATTGCAGAAAAAGCAGCCTGAGCGGTGAATGTTGCCTTCTGACACACTTCCGGTGATGTCAGGGGCGTGTGGCATATGCACATAAATTATGCTAATGAGTTATGCTAATGAGCTCCTGCACCTCTTTTTCTATGAGATGACCCCTGCAGAAACTGAACA
The DNA here is from genome assembly GCF_001447785.1 of Gekko japonicus. Taxonomy (NCBI): domain Eukaryota; kingdom Metazoa; phylum Chordata; class Lepidosauria; order Squamata; family Gekkonidae; genus Gekko; species Gekko japonicus. Next base: position 298,534 of record NW_015168678.1, read on the forward strand.
AGTGCTGGAGACAAATACCTTCTTCCAAAACATAGATCCCAGGACAGGAGCCAGTTGGGATTAGCAAATTGTTTACTGAGGAAGTTAAAACTTGTTTTATGTGCTAAAGATCTAGTATTGGAGGTCTGATTTTTGTTTTTCCCCACCTGTTTTGTTGTGCTGCCCCTTGTGGTACATTTTATGCAAAACAAACTTTGACTGGAGACTGCAATGTACTTGAAATTTTACTTATCAGTAAGAGCAGCTCTGATTCTATTAGGAATCAGCTAAGAATAGAATTTTCTCTCCAGAATGCCTACTTAGGCCCCAGTTACACGGGCCGGATATCGCGTGACTGTTTGCCCCGGAGTGAACTACTGCGCGGCAGTGGGATCAAACGTCCTGCTGACGTCCCGTGGTTGGGGGGGAGGTGCCGGGGAGGTGCCGATCATACGTCACTCCTGCGGCACGGCAAAGAAGCGGATCGGCGGTTGTTTTTTTTTTTTACCCAAGTGTTCGCATGCTCCGTTGGGTGCTTGTGCACATCCCGTGGAGACTTGGGGGAAAAAACCACCTTTTCGCGACGGGACATGGGCGGGCGCCGGATGCCACAGGAAACGTGATCAGACGCCCGCCCTTGCCCCGCGGTCTCCGGAAACTAGTACCTCGGAGGTACTAGTTTTTTACCCAGCATCTTTGGCGAGAAGCCTCGGGTGAGCCACGGGAGCTCTACACTTCCCGCACTGGGATCGCGCCCAGAAAATCCGCCTATCTTCCGTCTCTGTAGCGTGGCTAATGCTCCATGTGACTGCAGCCCCTTACTACAGAATCAAACTTGCTGAGAAATTTTAGTTCAGCTATTTTAGTCTAGAGTATTAGTATGAAATGTTTTATGTTGAATACTGATTTTTAGGTCAGTAGCAGAGTGTCTTGAGTGACATGCATGTAGGTATCTTTGAATCAAACGGTAATTACTCCCAAGTAAGCCTGCATATGGCTAGCATCCCCATGTATAAGAACATAAGAACATAAGAGACGCCAATGTTGGATCAGAGCATCACTTGCCCCAGAGCCCCTATCTATACCTTGTGGCTAATAGCCACTGATGGACCTCTGCTCCATATGCTTATCTAATTCCCTTTTGAAGCCGTCCATGCTTGTAGCCGCCACCACTTAGTGTGGCAGTGAATACCATGTGTTAATCACTCTTTGGGTGAAGAAGTACTTCCTTTTATCCGTTCTAACCCGACCGCTCTGCAGTTTCATGGAGTGCCCACGAGTTCTTGTATTGTGAGAAAGGGAGAAAAGTACCTCTTTCTCTACCTGCTCTTTCCCATGCATAATCTTATAAACCTCAATCATGTCACCCCTCAGTCATCATTTCTCCAAGCTAAAGAGCCCTAAGCGCTTTAACCTTTCCTCATAGGGAAAGTGTTCCAACCCTTTTATCATTCGAGTTGCCCTTTTCTGCACTTTTTCCAAAGCTATAATATCCTTTTTAAGGTGTGGTGACCAGAACTGCACACAGTATTCCAAATGAGGTCTCACCATTGATTTATATAGGGGCATTATGATATTGGCTGATCTGTTTTCAATACCCTTCCTAATAATCCCCAGCATAGCATTGGCCTTCTTTATTGCAGTCACACACTGTCTCGACATTTTCAGAGAGTTATCTACTACAACTCCAAGATCACTCTCTTGATCAGTCTCTGCCAGTTCAGACCCCATCAATGTGTATTTATAGTTAGGATTTTTGGCTCCAATGTGCATCACCTTGCACTTGGCCACATTGAACCCCATTTGCCATGTTGACGCCCACTCGCCCATCCTTGACAGATCCCTTTGGAGTGCTTTCTATATGCGCCAGGGGTCATTTTGTAGAAAAAGAGGTGCAGGAGCTCATCAGCATAACTCATTAGCATAACTTATTTGCATATGCCACACCTCCTGACATCACCGAAAGCATGTCAGAAGGCAACACCCACCGCTCAGGCTCCACTGGACTGTTTTGGATTGCTAGCTATTGGGGGGGACGGGGAACCTGCAGATCTGCCCTCACAGAGGAGGGAGAGCTTGTACCTGAAGGTGGGCCGGGGGGGGGCTCTGCAACTTACCTGGCTGTTTCTTGCTCCTCATGGCCCAACTGAGGGCTGCTGGGAGCAGGGGGTGGGGCTTGTTGCATGTGCCCGCCCCCTGGGCTCCTTACTGCCGGAGCTCCACTCCTGTGCGCTCCCGCAGGAAATGACCCCTGATATGCGCAAACACGCCTGAGGATAAACCTAAAAACACCTGAGGTTGTATTTCATGACTGATTATCCCCCGAGAAATCTGCTTGGGTGGTTCTACACTAGGGCTCTTCTCTACCGTCAAGTCATCATTGTTCCAGCTTTAGCAGTATGCAGAATTACACAAAACAGTGTTCACAAACGGGTGAATACTGTGCTTTAAAAATAATTTACCTCCAGCATTTTTCCATCCAGACAGGGGGTTCTGTTCTGTTATTACCCTCAATATTGGTCCCCCTTTTACTGGCACTGGCAGAAGTATACTTATATATTTTCTTTGGTGGTTGGGAGGCTGACAATAGGAACGATGCTTTCCATCACACTCTGAAGCACAGATCATCCTGAAACGTGGGGAAAGAGTGAACACCAAGAAGATTGCACTTCTATCATGCACAATTGCATTAGCTCTTAGAAAAAAACAGGTACCATAAGGTGGAAAGCATAGAATAATGGATTGATGATATCTGGCACCACCATTATAACGACATGTACAAATTAAGGTACACGATACAATCGACTAATATAGGATTGTCACCCTCCAGGTGGGGCCTGGAGATCTCTTGGAGTCAACTGATCTCCAGACGCGAGATCAATTCCTCTAGAGGAAATGGCTGCTTTGAAGGACAGACTCTAAGGCTGCCCACCTCCAGGTGTGAACTGGAGTCCTCCAGAATACAGAGATCAGTTCACCTAGAGAAAATGGCAGCTTAGAAAAATGAACTCTTTGGCATTACATCCCGGCTGAGCTCCCTCTCCAGGCACTACCCCCAAATCTTCAGGGATTTCCCAAGCTGGGAGTTGAGAACCCTAAACTAGAGGGAAACCAACCACCCTTAGCCTTAAAGATAGGAAAGGCTCTTTTTTTTGGTTTTGCATAATAGTCTAACCAAGCTGCTCCTATTGCACTCACACAGAACTGCAATATTCCTTTGTTTACTTGTCAGTTAGGACTTGGGTACCTATTCAGATTCCTGCAACAGAGACAGGTATGCTTAAAATACATCTTTTTATAAACAAGGAGATACACAGCTGAAGCTGTGACCAGGATGGCACAGGGGCTAGCCTGATCTTGCCAAATTTCAGGAGCTAAGCAGGGTCGGCCCTGGTTAGTATTTGGATGGGAGACCAGTAAATAAGTCAAGGGTCTCAACACAGAGGTCAGGTAATGACAAAACACCTCACCTTGAAAGCCCTATGGGGTTGCCATAAGTCGACTGGGATTTCATGGCACTTTACACGCACATACCGATAGAAGGAACCCATTTCAGAACAAGAGCACTCAAACAGAACTACTATTAGGGAGGGACCCCACCCCATGAGACTTAACCAACTCACAGAAATATGGGGCGGGCGGGCAGACCATTCCATTGCAATTCATGCAGATCCACACAGTAAATATACCACAAGAATATCTCCCTTCAAGACTTGCAACAAAAAACCCAAGGAAATACATGCAGAGATCCAGAAAATTCTCAAAATCAAATTTCTACTGAATCCAGAGACAGTTATTGGGAATGATTCCAGATAATGTTGAAAACATATCACAAGACTTATTCAGATACTTGTTAACTGCGGCAAGGGCATAATTTGCATCAATTTGGAAAACAGAAGATTGCCCAACTAAAGCAGCCTTGTATGACAAGCTAGCTAAATATGCCATAATGGCAAAGTTAAAAAATCAAGTAAATAAAAGCCCAATTACAGAATTTCAGCAGAAATGGAAAGCGTATTACTCATATTATGGGTAAAAGTGTTAAAATAATATTAAGTAATATGTAGAATTTTTCTGGAAAGAGTTATAAATCCTAATCGCTAATAGCGTGGTATCTATCATTGCCCACGGGCAAGCGTGCTCTCCATTATTCCCTATAGGCAATCATCATGCAGTCTCTATGGGCAATCGCTGACCTTAGTTTCAGTATGTCTCTATAATGGAGCAGAGAAGATATCCTACTCTTGATCTTTGTATTATATATGTAATGTATCCGCCATTACCACGTGCGCGACCGTTGGGCCATGCGGTCAAACACTAGCCCAAAGCTTCGTTCTTGCAGAACAATAGCGGAGCGGATCCTAGCCCGCACCAACTAGAGGGCCAGGTCCGCGGCCGAGAGCCTATGGGACTCTCGGCCACTGTAAATAACCTATAGGGTGACTAGGTGGTGTGTTTTGGTGGCGGGTTTCTGTGTATATATACCGGCCTGCGTGCCGGGGGTTCTTCGTCTTGTTCTTCACTAAATAAAGTACTCTTGCTGAAATCACTCCTCGTTCTGAGTACTTTTCAATATATTAGAATTGTGTCCTCAACAAATGTAAAAGCTTCTGATGACTAATGATTTTTGATACCTCTTTTCCCTTCTTTTTCTGTACCCTTGTAATTATACAATAAAATAAAATATTTAGGAAAAAAAGAATACCTCCCTTCATGTTTTCCCCTACCCTATTGCTTTGTCACCCATGCCATACACGATGTAAAGGCTGATACATACCGAGGACTACAACTCCCATGGCGCACGTGGGAGGAGAAGCGAATCCCAGCAGCCACTGCGCACGATTTCCGCAAAGGACACGTCGCCGCGGAAAGCAAAAGGGTTGAGATGGAAGCGACGGCCGCGCGAGAAGCGGCGTCTCGTCCATTGGACGCGCCGCTGCCCGTGGCAGACTTGGTGCCGCTCTCGGTGCTGGTGGCGTTGGTCGTCGTGGCCCTCACTCTGCGTGAGTCTCGTCATCGCTCTCCCGCTTCGCTCGGCGGGCTTTGTCAGGCCGGAGAGGAGGCCGGGGCGGGGTGAAGGGAGAGACGCAGCTGAGGGGAAAGTCCTGAGTGGGCTAACGGCGGCAAGACAGGCAGGCCTCCTGCTGGTGTGCGGAGTCTCCCACCCACTGTCTTCGTTTTGCCCCCTACGGAGAGTTTGGGCGCCCCGTGAATCGTTCAGGGTACAAAAGAGTAGCCGTGGGTGGATCAGGGCAGTGGTCTACTTGGTCCAGCAGTCAGATGCAACGGGGAAGGAAGCCCACAACGAGGGGAGCCTGCAGGTAACAGCCCTCGCCTGCTAGCTGCTCTCCTGCATCTGCCAGCATCCCCATCCCTTCCCCCAAACTGCCCAATCTTTTCTTTGTGTGGTTGCACACAACCCTCCTGCTTTTAGCCTTCTGGCAGCCTTGAGGCTTCTCCCCCTACACCCGTGCTCTTCCACCACCCCCAATATGGGGGGGTGGGGTGGCTCTTCCTGCTCTTGTTTGTCCCCCAACCTAGTCATGGGGAAGATGTGCCCCCAAAATGAAGTTCTTTGTACAAAGCTTGAAGCAGATTTAGCTGTGACCAGTGTTTTCTCTAAGCTGAGTTAGTGTGAGCTAGCTCACAGTTTTTTAGCCTCCAGCTCACACGGTTCTGTCTTAGCTCAGGAAGGATGGCTCCAGAGGAAACTAGTTCATGCAGCAGTCAAATCGCTTGCTCACAACTCTAATGCCAGTAGCTCACAAAGTAGATTGTTTGCTCACAAGACTCTGCAGCTTAGAGGGAGCATTGACCATGACTGTAGATTGTATATGCAAAACAGCTTTTCTCATGTGTGACAAAAATTTGAGTTTTCTTGGGTGTGAGTACATAACAGGCTCTTAGCTTTTTAATCTCTTTCACTGTAGTGATTTTGAAATTTATCCAGACCAGGAAGAGCAGTCGGAGAGCGGTGCTTCTAGTGGGCCTCTGTGACTCAGGGAAAACTCTTATGTTTGTTAGGGTATGTAAATTACTTTCTCAATATTGACTCTTTCAGGCTGATTTCCAGATCAGCATTTTGCTGGCCCCTGCCACACGCAGGGGAAAAGGCGCTTGAAGGCGCGGCTTTTAAAAGCCGCGCCAATGTTGACACGGCGCGGCGGGATCCCCCGGATCCCCCGGCCGCGCCGCCTTTTCTCCCCGGCGCGATCAAACGCCGGGGAGAAAACACGCCCTACCCGGGGGCCGGCCGAACTGCGCATGTCCGGGCATGCGCAGTTCGGATCCGGGCCGAGGTTGAGCCGGCGCAGGGAAGCGGCGGCGATCAAACGCCCCGGTTGCCGCGCCGCTTCCCTTTAAACCACCTAGATAGGTGGTTCAGTTTGCGCCGGCTCATCCCGGGAAAGGGACAGTTTGGGTACGGAAGCCGGACACTTCCCAGATGTTGTGGTGTGATCGCGCCGGTTTGATCCGGCCCCAAACTGTCCTGCTCCCGGACCAAATCAGTGAGTGTGAACGGGACCGCTGTTTCCTTTCTTTTTGGTTAGAAGATTGTTTATTTATTATATTTTATTTTTGCATTTGTGTGTGTGCGCGCGCATGCGCTTCTGCCTGGAAGTCATGGCAACCTTTGGTCACTCCTACTGGGGCACGGAGGACATTCGGAGTAGTGTCTTGATAACCTGCCTCTGGCCTTGGTATTCCTTGGAGGTCTCCCATCCAAATACTCGCCAGGGTCGGCCCTGCTTAGCTTCTGAGATCTGACCAGATTGATCTTGCCTGGGCTATCCAGGTCAGGGCAAGACTGTGTGTTTTAATTTCATCTTGTTTATAAAGCTCTCTGAGATAAAGTATGATTGTATCTTGTTAACTATCATTGTGCTCATTTTAAAATATTGTTGCTGTTTATGCAAGTGACTGTCTTATTTTTAAATAGCTTAGTTTAGTCAGTTTTTAAAACAGCTTGAAGATGGACAGTTTAGATTAAATGTAAGTAGTATGACATGCTTGTATTAGCAAAAATATTTATGAAAGAGGTGTTCTAGATTCAGTGGCAAATATTGGAAATCAAAATGGCTCAGGCTTTTTTGCTGGGGTTTAGATTGTCATTAATACCTCTGGAACATTTAATTTCTCTGTGTTTTTTTAAATTTTAATAGCTTTTAACATCCAATTTCCGAAATACACAGACTTCCATAACAGACAGTTCTGCCTTGTACAGAGTTAAGAATGACAAGGTAAGAAGACTTCATGTTTTGTTGTCTGTAATATTCTTCTGACTACCTGGGTTGTTATGAACAATTGGCATCTGTAACCAGTTAGATAAGAGCTGCTAGTCTCTATGAAAGTTTTTTTTATAAGATTGCTTTCGTATTTTCTTTGTAAAAATGCAAAGTAGAGTCCACTCTCCCTCACACAAGTGCAGAGGTACACATTGTGGTAGAGCTATTTTGAGCTTTTCCTGCTCTAATCTCAGGCTCCTGTGATGTGCTAGGTCCTAATTTTGAGTGTCAGATGTTTTCACCACTCCAGTTCCTTGTCAGGGCCTTGGTGTGCCAGCACATCATGCTCCCATTACAGGCTTCTCTTGGACCACTAATACTAATTGCCTATGTGTTCATATTTTTTTTTAATTATATGTGCAGCTTTTTCAAAAACAGTTATCCTGATAAGTGTTTGATCGCTACACTTTAAAAATTATATTTATAGCGCATGAAAATGCTGTAGGTCTGCATATACTAATTTTTCTATAAATGCACATAAATTCATTGGGAGGTTTACATGAAGCATGAAATAATGGTTGACTTGTGTTTTCTCTGTAGACTTGAATTTATGGTAGAGACCAATACTTAGGTTGGTTTATACTTGTCTGTAGCCTCCACACGAATGCCTTAGGAGCACACAGAGACCTGCTGTTGAATTGGTACCTGAATGGGGCAGGGGTGCCTCCATTTTGTCAGGATTAAGTTTCAGTATATTAGCCCGCATCTATTCCAAAACTGCCTCCCGGCACCTGTTCATGGTTTCCACAGGCTCTCTGAGATCTGCTGACAGTGCGAGATAAAGCTGAGTGTCATCTGCATATTGCTGGCAGCTCAGCCCAAATCTCCAGATGACCTCTCCTAGTTGTAATGTTATTTTCAAATTACCTGTTTATTAGTCTTTTGAGGTCTAGCATAACATAAGAACATAAGAGATGCCAATGTTGGATCAGGCCAAAGGCCCATCCAGTCCAACACTCTGTCACACAGTGGCCAAAAATACCAGGTGCCATCAGGAGGTCCACCAGTGGGGCCAGGACATTAGAAGACCCCCTTGTCCACATGTTTGTTCACCCCCTCAAAGAACACCAACAGGTTAGTGAGACAAGATCTTCCCTTACAGGAAAAGTACCTCTTTCTCTACCTGCTCTTTCCCATGCATAATCTTATAAACCTCGATCATGTCACCCCTCAGTCGTCTTTTCTCCAAGCTAAAGAGCCCTAAGCGCTTTAACCTTTCCTCATAGGGAAAGTGTTCCAACCCTTTTATCATTCGAGTTGCCCTTTTCTGCACTTTTTCCAAAGCTATAATATCCTTTTTAAGGTGTGGTGCCCAGAACTGCACACAGTATTCCAAATGAGGTCTCACCATTGATTTATATAGGGGCATTATTATATTGGCTGATCTGTTTTCAATACCCTTCCTAATAATCCCCAGCATAGCATTGGCCTTCTTTATTGCAGTCACACACTGTCTCGACATTTTCAGTGAGTTATCTACTACAACTCCAAGATCTCTCTCTTGATCTGTCTCTGCCAGTTCAGACCCCATCAATGTGTATTTATATTTAGGATTTTTGGCTCCAATGTGCATCACCTTGCACTTGGCCACATTGAACCCCATTTGCCATGTTGACGCCCACTCGCCCATCTTTGACAGATCCCTTTGGAGTGCCTCACAATCCTCACTGGTTTTCACCACCCTGAACAACTTTGTATCATCCGCAAATTTAGCCACTTCACTGCTTACTCCCATCTCCAAATCATTAATGAACAAGTTAAAAAGCAGTGGACCAAGTACTGATCCCTGCGGTACCCCACTGCTTACGTCCCTCCACTGAGAAAATTGCCCATTTATACTCACTCTCTGTTTTCTATTAATTAGCCAGTTTTTGATCCATAAAAGGACTTGTCCTTTTATCCCATGATTTTTGAGCTTACTTAGGAGCCTTTGATGAGGAACTTTATCAAAAGCTTTCTGGAAGTCAAGGTAAACAATATCTATTGGATCCCCCTTGTTCACATGTTTGTTCACCCCCTCAAAGAACACTAACAGGTTAGTGAGACAAGATCTTCCCTTACAGAACCCATGCTGAGTCTGCCTCAATAGGTTTTGTTCATCTATGTGCCTACTAATTCTTTCCTTAATAATGGTTTCCACCAATTTACCCGGTATCGACATCAGACTGACTGGCCTGTAATTTCCCGGATCTCCTCTGGAACCTGTTTTTAAAGATGGAAGTGACATTAGCTACCTTCCAGTCCTCAGGAAAGGAGGCTGATTTTAAGGAAAGATTACATATTTTTGTAAGGAGATCCACAAGTTCACATTTGAGTTCTTTCAGAACTCTCGGATGTGTACCATCTGGGCCTGGTGATTTATCCGTTTTTGAGTTGTCTATCAGTTTTTAGGACCTCCTCTCTCGTCACCTCAATCTGACTCAGGTCTATCAACACCCCTCCCGAAATCAGCGGTTCTGGAGTGGGCAAGCACTTCTCATCTTCCACAGTGAAGACAGAGGCCAAAAATGCATTTAGCTTCTCAGCCATTTCCCTATCATCCTTCAGTACTCCTTTTACCCCTCGGTCATCCAAGGGCCCCACTCCCTCCCTGGTTGGTTTCCTGCTTCTCATGTATTTGAAGAAAAGTCTGTTATATGGAACACAAAATTAAATGAATCAGCTTATAAGAATTAATCACCTTCCCTAGGTCTATGTAGATACAAAATAGTGCAGTCTGAGTTTGGAACAAAATGAACCTGAACCTTCAATAAAAAACAGCCACGGCTGTCTCATTAAACGTTTATCAGAATGTTACTGCTTCTTCTGCAGAACTCAAGTGTGACTTTAATTGACCTTCCAGGACACGAGAGCTTGCGGCTTCAGGTCTTGGACAGATTCAAGGCTGCAGCTAGGTAATTATCAGATGAATGGTGGGGTTTTGGTTTTTTTGGGTCTTTCCCCCCCTTTCAGACTGTAACCAGAGTGATTTTTGGATGATGAAGCTAAAGAGGCACGTAAAATCTAGCCAACCCACAAATATAAAGCATCTTCCAGACCTTTGACTTTAAACTTTTCTGTCTGCCCAGTTGGATGCGGGAAGAAAGGCAACAGGATGTGTTTGAGACTCGCGAGAGCTTTTTTTTTTTTTGAGAGGGTAAAGTGTAGAAGGAGAAAGTTGATGAGGGCCAGAAGCCACTTCAGAAACCTGACTATAAAGAGCAGGCCTGTACAACATAAGGACAATATTGCCACCCCTTCTCTGGGAAATTCCAAATAACCATTGTTTGTGTCCTTTCCCACATTTTTGTGGGAGCACTTAAGACCTTCCTGAGCCCAACAGAAGTGGGGATTGGGATGGGTGAGTACTTGTATCACTATATCTATGGCCTGCTGCCTGGGATTATTCAGAGGCATGTATGGAATTGGCAACAGTTCTTCCAGCTTGTGTGGATCAGCCACACCACACTGCATACATGTCTCAGACCAGTAAAGTTGTATAAGTTGTATCAGCTGCTTGGAGAATGAAAGGAGGGGAAAAAATAAGCTGGTTCATGGGACAGAAATGTTAAAAATAGTGGCTAATGTTACTAAGGAAAAGTGGGGAACTGCGAATGGGGTTCAGAGGCTTGTGATGGTGTAGAGAGAGGAGAATGCATTGGGGTGCAGAGAGTGAAGGAGGGGTGGCTGTGAAATGTGCCTGCAGAGGTGCCTGTACATGAGAATGGGACTGCGGAGTAGAGAGCAGCCCTGTAGCCAGGAAATTCACTAAGGGGAGGCTTTCGATTGGGGTGTGTGGTGCCCCCCCACATGTGGTGATGTCACTAGTGATGTCACCACGAGTGACTTTTCTCCTCCCTCTTTGTTGGAGAGGGAGGAAGAGAGCTGAAGAGGAGGCAGCCAGGCTCAACTTGAGCCACTCAGGCTTTTCTCCTCCCTTCCCTAGTCTTCGCTAGCCAATGAGACCGGCCATCGGCTCCCAAGGGCTTTGGAGAGCCGATAGCCCTACTCACTGGCTGGTGAAGAAGATAGGGTGAGGCGTCTGGGCAGGCCCATTGGAGAATTAGAGAATGGCCCGCCCAGGCACCTCACTGCATCTGTTCCAACCAGCAAGTCGTGGAGAGCTGATGGCCTGTCTTGCAGGCTGTCGAAGGGTGGGGGTGGGGCAAGGAAAGCTTGTGCCACAGTGGGGCTCTGCTCTGATTGCAGGGGGGGGGGCTCAGCCCCTACAGCCCCTCTGCTGGCTGTGGTCCTGATGGAGAGAGGAAGGGGGAGGGTCAAAAGGCTTTGAAGGAGATGTGTAGTTGTGCAAAGAGTTAACATTTCATAGAGAGAACAGGAGTATTAGATCAACAAAATGGTTTAAATGTCTACATTAAATCAAAACTTTCACAGCGGTTTTTAGCTGATAATGTAGCCGTGTGGCTCTTTTAACTTAGTAGAAATGTAAAAGTGGCCCTTAAAAAGATTTAAGTTGTACATCTGGTTCCTGTCAAGGTTGCGCATGCCATGAAGCTATGATCATTGTAGAATTGAGGACTGTGAAAACTCTTGGTTTGGTGGCTGTGGCTTCCATAAACTTGAAATTCATTTTCTGAAAGCAACACATTATAGCTGCCATTTTTGTTGATTTCAGAGACTGTCAGTACAAATAGTGTGACAGTAGCAAAATGATCCACTCATATGCTAAAGGAGAATCCTCATGTGGAGCAGCATTAAAACTCTTGGTGAACTGTGTGTTCTTAACATTACATGAACACATCAGACCTTACTGAGTTGGTGATAATGCACCTGGACTCCTTTGATAAGCACTGTTCATGCGAAGTTAGTTTTTTACTGCGATCCGAGGCTGCCACTTAATGTCATCCTCCTTTGTTTTTGCAGGGCGATTGTGTTTGTTGTGGATAGTGTAACATTCCAGCGGGAGATGAAGGATGTGGCAGAGTTCCTGTACCAGGTCTTGACTGACAGTGTGGTGCTGAAAAATGCACCGCCCCTACTAATAGCCTGCAACAAGCAAGGTAAAGTAGATGGAGTGTTTGCAGATTCACAACTCACAATTTCATTTATTTGTGGTCAGAACACATAAGGCAGTCTCTTGCCGGTTTTCACTCCCACCATGCTGTCATTGAATTTGCTGCATTTTGTGGGGAATTTGATTGTTTTGCTGCTGTAAGGCAGCAGGATCTCTGCATCCCAGGATTCACAGATCTTGTCATTCATGGTGATTCCAGGAACGGATCCCCTGCAAACAGTAAGAATCTACTTCAGTCACTTGCAAATGAAATAATGGCCATTTGCAGGGTGGGTGTAGATTCTTAAAAGTTTGCCATGTTCCCATAACCTCTCTCTTGCCTGGAGACTCTGTATGTCTCATCCAAATTGAGGTATAATCTATCTAGCCTCTAACAAAGCAGGAGATGGCAGAAAACCACAACAAGGACAGTCTGGCTACAACATGCATAAAGTGTGCCTTCTTTAGCATGCTAGCATTTTGTAGGCTTTCTATGAAGAATTTATTTTTACTATAAAATCAACAATACGAACTGTATATCGATCTCTTCATTTGATGGACTTTGTAAATGCCGTAAACAAATGGTGATCCTTTATAAAATTTTGTTCATATTGGAACTGGTAAATTTATTTGTATTTGCAATAAAGCATTACAGTGTTTTTGCTTGTTTTTTCCTTCTGTATACACTGTAAGTCCTGATTGTTTCAGCATGGGTGTCTCTTTCAGCACTTGAGTTATACAGGTGGGTTGGAATGCTTACCTGTTTTTATTGATATTTAAGCCTTAGTCATTATGCTCCAGAAATAGGGCATCAGGCTGTAAAATAATGAATGTGGCCTATGATTTCTGTTTAGTCTAGGAAAAGGAATGTATGTGGAGGTTATGGGTGATGTCATCTGTTCTCTTGCGGTACCCTTTGTCCTTGTTTACAAGAATAAAAAATAGTTTTGTCGTCTTCCTTGGAGCCTTCAGTTGTGTTTCTGCCAGTTTGCTTTTATAAAGATATCCGATGTTTCTTTATCTGAACAAATTGCAGTGTAAGTAGGAGTACCCTTTAGAAAAATATACAAGAAATTGTAGATTCCTTGTCTCTGAAAATTTCAGTACCAAAATAAAATCACAGATGTTGCGTTCTCTCTGTTAATCATACTATATTGTTTTCATGAAAATATTTTCCTTTCTTCCTTAGATGTCACAATGGCAAAATCCTCCAAACTTATACAGCAGCAGCTGGAAAAAGAACTGTAAGTTGAAGCAGTTAGTTTGTCATTCATGTACCTGTCCCAGTGTCAGAGTTGGAAGAGTCCCTTTAGGGCATGTAGTCCAAACCCCTGGTTAACCAGGAGATACAAAGATAATGCTATTCAAACAAATGTCTAACTAACCTCTGTCGTGAGAGAGCGAGCCCATCACAACCCAGGTAATTGATTCTATCATACAATTCCTGTTGCCATTATGATGTTTCTCCTAATGTTCAGCTGAACAGTGAACTTTAGTCCACATCTGCTGTCTCTACCCTGTTATTTTTATATTTCCATGTTCATTGGACTTGGATGGTAGAAAGGGCAGAAACGATGAGTAAGTCCCCCCCCCCCCCCCC